>NC_134710.1:480253008-480539818 GCF_043290135.1 Rhipicephalus microplus
CATGACAGCTATTCCCCCAGCCACTTTATCGGGTTTATATGTGAATTAAACATGGGTTTGTCAGTAAGCGTCACCAGTAGCAATGGCGCTGAGTGTAGCACACTCTTATGAGCTCTATTTGGCGTCACGTAGTGCTTGAACCTATTACGAGTGAGCAGCTGACCAATGATCTCTCGTATACAAACTAACAGCACTAAGCTTGCCAGTAGCAGACCCTCGTTAATGAAATAAGGAAAGAAGTGTGTACTTAAGGGCTCGTTTTTGTGTGTTTTTACACAATAATAATGAGACATAACAGAATATAATGCCAAGGAAAGTATAGGGGAAGATATTAGACTGAAGTGTAATGTAAATATGAAGAGAAGTGGGTGAAAAGATAACAAGCCATGGGCAGGATCCGAACCTTCGACGTTCGAATGACGCGCTCGATGCTCTACCACTGAGCTACCACTACAGCTATGCCCCCAGCCACTTTATGGGGTTTATATGTGAATTGAATTAGGGAGTGTCAGTCAGCGCCACGAGTAGCCATGGCGGCGAGGGTAGCACACTCTTATAAGCCTATTTGGCGTCACGTAGCACGTGAACCTATTACGAGTGGGCAGCTGACCAATAGTCCCTCGTATACAACCTAAAGGCGCTAAGTCTGCCAGTACGAGACCCTCGTTAATGAATTAAGAAAAGAAGTGTATACTTGAAGGCTCGTTTTTCAGTGTTTTTACGCAATATTATTGAGATCCAACAGACAATGATTCAAAGGAAAGTATAGGGGAAGATATTAGACCGAATTGTAATGTATATATGAAGAAACATGGGTAAAAAGATAACTTCCGTGGGCAGGATCCGAACCTGCGACCTTCGAATGACGCGCTCGATGCTCTACCAATGAGCTACCACAACAGCTATCCCCCAGCCACTTTATGGGGTTTATATGTGAATTAAACATGAGAGTGTCAGTCAGCGCAACCAGTAGCCATGGCGGTGAGTGTAGCACACTCTTATGAGCCTATTTGGCGTCACGTAGCACGTGAACCTATTACGAGTGGGCAGCTGACCAATCGTCCCTCGTATACAACCTAAAGGCCCTAAGTCTGCCAGTACGAGACCCTCGTTAATGATTTAGGAAAAGAAGTGTATACTCAGGGCTAGTTTTTCTGTGTTTTTACACAATAATAATGGGATCTTAACAGACTCTAATGCCAAGAAATGTATAGGGGAAGATATTAGACCAAATTGTAATGTAAATAAGAAGAAAAGTGGGTAAAAAGATAACTTGCCGTGGGCAGGATCCAACCCTGCGACCTTCGAATGACACCCTAGATACTTTACCACTGAGCTACCATGACAGCTATTCCCCCAGCCACTTTATGGGGTTTATATGTGAATTAAACATGGGTTGGTCAGTAAGCGTCACCAGTAGCCATGGCGCTGAGTGTAGCACACTCTTATGAGCTCTATTTGGCGTCACGTAGTGCTTGAACCTATTACGAGTGAGCAGCTGACCAATGATCTCTCGTATACAAACTAACAGCACTAAGCTTGCCAGTAGCAGACCCTCGTTAATGAATTAAGGAAAGAAGTGTGTACTTAAGGGCTCGTTTTTGTGTGTTTTTACACAATAATAATGAGACATAACAGAATATAATGCCAAGAAAAGTATAGGGGAAGATATTAGACTGAAGTGTAATGTAAATATGAAGAGAAGTGGGTGAAAAGATAACTAGCCATGGGCAGGATCCGAACCTTCGACGTTCGAATGACGCGCTCGATGCTCTACCACTGAGCTACCACTACAGCTATGCCCCCAGCCACTTTATGGGGTTTATATGTGAATTGAATTAGGGAGTGTCAGTCAGCGCCACGAGTAGCCATGGCGGCGAGGGTAGCACACTCTTATAAGCCTATTTGGCGTCACGTAGCACGTGAACCTATTACGAGTGGGCAGCTGACCAATAGTCCCTCGTATACAACCTAAAGGCGCTAAGTCTGCCAGTACGAGACCCTCGTTAATGAATTAAGAAAAGAAGTGTATACTTGAAGGCTCGTTTTTCAGTGTTTTTACACAATATTATTGAGATCCAACAGACAATGATTCAAAGGAAAGTATAGGGGAAGATATTAGACCGAATTGTAATGTATATATGAAGAAACATGGGTAAAAAGATAACTTCCGTGGGCAGGATCCGAACCTGCGACCTTCGAATGACGCGCTCGATGCTCTACCAATGAGCTACCACAACAGCTATCCCCCAGCCACTTTATGGGGTTTATATGTGAATTAAACATGAGAGTGTCAGTCAGCGCAACCAGTAGCCATGGCGGCGAGTGTAGCACACTCTTATGAGCCTATTTGGCGTCACGTAGCACGTGAACCTATTACGAGTGGGCAGCTGACCAGTAGTCCCTCGTATACAACCTAAAGGCACTAAGTCTGCCAGTACGAGACCCTCGTTAATGATTTAGGAAAAGAAGTGTATACTCAGGGCTAGTTTTTCTGTGTTTTTACACAATAATAATGAGATCTTAACAGACTCTAATGCCAAGAAATGTATAGGGGAAGATATTAGACCGAATTGTAATGTAAATATGAAGAGAAGTGGGTGAAAAGGTAACTTGCCGTGGTCAGGATCTAAACCTGCGACCTTCGAATGACGCGCTCGATGCTCTACCACTGAGCTACTACGACAGCTATCCCCCAGCCACTTTATGGGTTTTATATGTAAATTAAACATGGGAGTGTCAGTCAGCGCAACCAGTAGCCATGGCGGCGAGTGTAGCACACTCTTATGAGCCTATTTGGCGTCACGTAGCACGTGAACCTATTACGAGTGGGCAGCTGACCAATAGTCCCTCGTATACAACCTAAAGGCACTAAGTCTGCCAGTACGAGACCCTCGTTAATGAATTAGGAAAAGAAGTGTATACTTAAGTGCTCGTTTTCTGTGTTTTTACACAATAATAATGAGATCTAACAGACAATAATGCCAAGGAATGTATAGGGGAAGATATTAGACCGAATTGAAATGTAAATATGAAGAGAAGTGGGTGAAAAGGTAACTTGCCGTGGTCAGGATCTAAACCTGCGACCTTCGAATGAGGCGCTCGATGCTCTACCAATGAGCTACCACAACAGCTATCCCCCAGCCACTTTATGGGGTTTATATGTGAATTAAACATGAGAGTGTCAGTCAGCGCAACCAGTAGCCATGGCGGCGAGTGTAGCACACTCTTATGAGCCTATTTGGCGTCACGTAGCACGTGAACCTATTACGAATGGGCAGCTGACCAATAGTCCCTCGTATACAACCTAAAGGCACTAAGCCTGCCAGTAGTAGACCCTCGTTAATGAATTAAGGAAAGAAGTGTATACTTAAGGCTCGTTTTTCTGTGTTTTTACACAATAATAATGAGATCTTAACAGACTCTAATGCCAAGGAATGAATAGGGGAAGATATTCGACCAAATTGTAATGTAAATATGAAGAAAAGTGGGTGAAATGATAGCTTGCCTTGGGCAGGATCTGAACCTGCAACCTTCGAATGACGCGCTCGATGCTCTACCACTGAGCTACCACGACAGCTATCGCCCCAGCCACTTTATTGGATTTATACGTGAATTAAACATGGGAGTGTCAGTCAGCGCCACCAGTAGTCATGGCGGCGAGTGTAGCACACTCTTATGAGCCTATTTGGCGTAACGTAGGACGTGAACCTATTACGAGTGGGCAGCTGACCAATAGTCCCTCGTGTACAACCTAAAGACACTAAGTCTGCCAGTACGAGAACCTCGTTAATGAAATAAGAAGAGAAGTGTATACTTGAAGGCTCGTTTTTCTCTGTTTTTACACAATAATATTGAGATCTAACAGACAATAATGCCCAGGAAAGAATAGGGGAAGATATTAGACCAAATTGTAATGATAATATGAAGAAAACAGGGTGAAAAGAAAACTTGCCAAGGGCAGGCTCCGAACCTGGGACCTTCGAATGACGTGCTCGATGCTCTACCACTGAGCTACCACGACATCTATTCTCCCAGCCACTTTATGGGGTGTATATGTGAAATTAACATGGGAGTGTCAGTAAGCGCCACCAGTAGCCATGGCGCCGAGTGTATCGCACTCTAATGAGCTCTATTTGGCGTCACCTAGCACGTGAACCTATTACGAGTGGGCAGCTGACCAATAGTCCCTCGTATACAACCTAAAGGCGCTAAGTCTGCCAGTACGAGACCCTCGTTAATGAATTATAAAAGAAGTGTATACTTGAAGGCTCGTTTTTCTGTGTTTTTACACAATATTATTGAGATCCAACAGACAATGATTCAAAGGAAAGTATAGGGGAAGATATTAGACCGAATTGTAATGTATATATGAAGAAACATGAGTAAAAAGATAACTCCCAGTGGCAGGATCCGAACCTTCGACGTTCGAATGACGCGCTCGATGCTCTACCACTGAGCTACCACTACAGCTATGCCCCCAGCCACTTTATGGGGTTTATATGTGAATTAAACATGGGAGTGTCAGTCAGCGCCACCAGTAGCCATGGCGGCGAGTGTAGCACACTCTTATGAGCCTATTTGGCGTAACGTAGGACGTGAACCTATTACGAGTGGGCAGCTGACCAATAGTCCCTCGTGTACAACCTAAAGACACTAAGTCTGCCAGTACGAGAACCTCGTTAATGAATTAGGAAAAGAAGTGTATACTTAAGTGCTCGTTTTCTGTGTTTTTACACAATATTATTGAGATCCAACAGACAATGATTCAAAGGAAAGTATAAGGGAAGATATTAAACTGAAGTGTAATGTAAATATGAAGAAAAGTGGGTGAAAAGATAACTTGCCATGGGCAGGATCCAAACCTTCGACGTTCAAATGACGCGCTCGATGCTCTACCACTGAGCTACCACTACAGCTATGCCCCAAGCCACTTTATGGGGTTTATATGTGAATTGAATTAGGGAGTGTCAGTCAGCGCCACGAGTAGCCATGGCGGCGAGGGTAGCACACTCTTATAAGCCTATTTGGCGTCACGTAGCACGTGAACCTATTACGAGTGGGCAGCTGACCAATAGTCCCTCGTATACAACCTAAAGGCGCTAAGTCTGCCAGTACGAGACCCTCGTTAATGAATTAAGAAAAGAAGTGTATACTTGAAGGCTCGTTTTTCTGTGTTTTTACACAATATTATTGAGAACTAACAGACAATAATTCAAAGGAAAGTATAGAGAAGATATTAGACCGAATTGTAATGTATATATGAAGAAACATGGGTGAAAAGATAACTTCAATGGGCAGGATCCGAACCTGCAACCTTCGAATGACGCGCTCGATGCTCTACCACTGAGCTACCACGACAGCTATCCCCCCAGCCACTTTATGGGATCTATACGTGAATTAAACATGGAAGTGTCAGTCAGCGCAACCAGTAGCCATGGCGGCGAGTGTAGCACACTCTTATGAGCCTATTTGGCGTCACGTAGCACGTGAACCTATTACGAGTGGGCAGCTGACCAATAGTCCCTCGTATACAACCTAAAGGCACAAAGTCTGCCAGTACGAGACCCTCGTTAATAAATTAGGAAAAGAAGTGTATACTTAAGTGCTCGTTTTCTGTGTTTTTACACAATAATAATGAGATCTAACAGACAATAATGCCAACGAATGTATAGGGGAAGATATTAGACCGAATTT
The DNA here is from genome assembly GCF_043290135.1 of Rhipicephalus microplus. Lineage (NCBI taxonomy): Eukaryota > Metazoa > Arthropoda > Arachnida > Ixodida > Ixodidae > Rhipicephalus > Rhipicephalus microplus. The sequence goes on from NC_134710.1 coordinate 480,258,706, forward strand.
TAATGTAAAAATGAAGAGAAGTGGGTGAAAAGGTAACTTGCCGTGGTCAGGATCTAAACCTGCGACCTTCGAATGACGCGCTCGATGCTCTACCAATGAGCTACCACAACAGCTATCCCCCAGCCACTTTATGGGGTTTATATGTGAATTAAACATGAGAGTGTCAGTCAGCGCAACCAAAAGCCATGGCGGCGAGTGTAGCACACTCTTATGAGCCTATTTGGCGTCACGTAGCACGTGAAGCTATTACGAATGGGCAGCTGAATAATAGTCCCTCGTATACAACCTAAAGGCACTAAGCCTGCCAGTAGTAGACCCTCGTTAATGAATTAAGAAAAGAAGTGTGTACTTAAGGGCTCGTTTTTCTGTGTTTTTACACAATAATAATGAGACATAACAGAATATAATGCCAAGGAAAGTATAGGGGAAGATATTAAACTGAAGTTTAATGTAAATATAAAGGAAAGTGGGTGAAAAGAAAACTTGCCATGGGCAGGATCCGAATCTTCGAAGTTCGAATGACGCGCTCGATGCTCTACCACTGAGCTACCCCTACAGCTATGCCCCCAGCCACTGTACGGGGTTTATATGTGAATTAAACTAGGGAGTGTCAGTCAGCGCCACGAGTAGCCATGGCGGCGAGGGTAGCACACTCTTATAAGCCTATTTGGCGTCACGTAGCACGTGAACCTATTACGAGTGGGCAGCTGACCAATAGTCCCTCGTATACAACCTAAAGGCGCTAAGTCTGCCAGTACGAGACCCTCGTTAATGAATTAGGAAAACAAGTGTACACTTGAAGGCTCGTTTTTCTGTGTTTTTACACAATATTATTGAGATCTAACAGACAATAATTCAAAGGAAAGTATAGGGGAAGATATTAGACCGAATGGTAATGTATATTTGAAGAAACATTGGTGAAAAGATAACTTCCGTGGGCAGGATCCGAACATGCAACCTTCGAATGACGCGCTCGATGCTCTACCACTGAGCTACCACGACAGCTATCCCCCAGCCACTTTATGGGTTTCATATGTGAATTAAACATGGGAGTGCCAGTCAGCGCAACCAGTAGCCATGGCGGCGAGTGTAGCACACTTTTATGAGCCTATTTGGCGTCACGTAGCACGTGAACCTATTACGAGTGGGCAGCTGAACAATAGTCCCTCGTATACAACCTAAAGGCACTAAGTCTGCCAGTACGAGACCCTCGTTAATGAATTAGGAAAAGAAGTGTAGACTTAAGTGCTCGTTTTCTGTGTTTTTACACAATAATAATGAGATCTAACAGACAATACTGCCAAGGAATGTATAGGGGAATATATTAGACCGAATTGTAATATAAATATGAAGAGAAGTGGGTGAAAAGGTAACTTGCCGTGGTCAAGATCTAAACCTGCGACCTTCGAATGACGCGCTCGATGCTCTACCAATGAGCTACCACGACAGATATCCCCCCAGCAATTTTATGGGGTTTATATGTGAATTAAACATGAGAGTGTCAGTCAGCGCAACCAGTAGCCATGGCGGCGAGTGTAGCATACTCTTATGAGCCTATTTTGCGTCACGTAGCACGTGAACCTATTACGAGTGGGCAGCTGACCAATAGTCCCTCGTATACAACCTAAAGGCACTAAGTCTGCCAGTACGAGACCCTCGTTATTGATTTAGGAAAAGAAGTGTATACTTAGGGCTAGTTTTTCTGTGTTTTTACACAATAATAATGAGATCTTAACAGACTCTAATGCCAAGAAATGTATAGGGGAAGATATTCGACCAAATTGTAATGTAAATATGAAAAAAAGTGGGTGAAATGATAGCTTGCTTTGGGCAGGATCCGAACCTGCGACCTTCGAATGACGCGCTCGATGCTCTACCACTGAGCTACCACGACAGCTATCAACCCAGCCACTTTATTGGATTTATACGTGAAATAAACATGGGAGTGTCAGTCAGCGCCACCAGTTGCCATAGCGGCGAGTGTAGCACACTCTTATGAGCCTATTTGGCGTAACGTAGGACGTGAACCTATTACGAGTGGGCAGCTGACCAATAGTCCCTCGTGTACAACCTAAAGACACTAAGTCTGCCAGTACGAGACCCTCGTTAATGAATTAGGAAAAGAAGTGTATACTTAAGGGCCAGTTTTCTGTGTTTTTACACAATAATAATCAGATCTAACAGACAATAATGGCAAGGAATGTATAGGGGAAGATATTAGACCGAATTGTAATGTAAATATGAAGAGAAGTGGGTGAAAAGGTAACTTGCCGTGGTCAGGATCTAAACCTGCGACCTTCGAATGACGCGCTCGATGCTCTACCAATGAGCTACCACAACAGCTATCCCCCAGCCACTTTATGGGGTTTATATGTGAATTAAACATGAGAGTGTCAGTCAGCGCAACCAGTAGCCATGGCGGCGAGTGTAGCACACTCTTATGACCCTATTTGGCGTCACGTAGCACGTGAACCTATTACGAATGGGCAGCTGACCAATAGTCCCTCGTATACAACCTAAAGGCACTAAGCCTGCCAGTACGAGAACCTCGTTAATGAATTAAGAAAAGAAGTGTATACTTGAAGGCTCGTTTTTCTCTGTTTTTACACAATAATATTGAGATCTAACAGACAATAATGCCAAGGAAAGAATAGGGGAAGATATTAGACCAAATTGTAATGAAAATATGAAGAAAACAGGATGAAAAGATAACTTGCCAAGGGCAGGCTCCGAACCTGGGACCTTCGAATGACGCGCTCGATGCTCTACCACTGAGCTACCACGACAGCTATTCTCCCAGCCACTTTATGGGGTTTATATGTGAAATAAACATGGGAGTGTCAGTAAGCGCCACCAGTAGCCATGGCGTCGAGTGTAGCGCACTCTAATGAGCTCTATTTGGCGTCACGTAGCGCGTGAACTTATTACGAGTGGGCAGCTGACCAATAGTCCCTCGTATACAACCTAAAGGCTCTAAGTCTGCCAGTACGCGACCCTCCTTAATGAATTAAAAAAAGAAGTGTATACTTAAGGGCTCGTTTTTCTGTGTTTTTACACAATATTATTGAGATCCAACAGACAATGATTCAAAGGAAAGTATAGGGGAAGATATTAGACCGAATTGTAATGTATATATGAAGAAACATGGGTAAAAAGATAACTTCCGTGGGCAGGATCCGAACCTGCGACCTTCCAATGACACCCTAGATACTTTACCACTGAGCTACCATGACAGCTATTCCCCCAGCCACTTTATGGGGTTTATATGTGAATTAAACATGGGTTTGTCAGTAAGCGTCACCAGTAGCCATGGCGCTGAGTGTAGCACACTCTTTTGAGCTCTATTTGGCGTCACGTAGTGCTTGAACCTATTACGAGTGAGCAGCTGACCAATGATCTCTCGTATACAACCTAACAGCACTAAGCTTGCCAGTAGCAGACCCTCGTTAATGAATTAAGGAAAGAAGTGTGTACTTAAGGGCTCGTTTTTCAGTGTTTTTACACAATATTATTGAGATCCAACAGACAATGATTCAAAGGAAAGTATAGGGGAAGATATTAGACCGAATTGTAATGTATATATGAAGAAACATGGGTAAAAAGATAACTTCCGTGGGCAGGATCCGAACCTGCGACCTTCGAATGACGCGCTCGATGCTCTACCACTGAGCTACCACGACAGCTATCGCCCCAGCCACTTTATTGGGTTTATACGTGAATTAAACATGGGAGTGTCAGTCAGCGCCACCAGTAGCCATGGCGGCGAGTGTAGCACACTCTTATGAGCCTATTTGGCGTCACGTAGCACGTGAACCTATTACGAGTGGGCAGCTGATCAATAGTCCCTCGTATACAACCTAAAGGCACTAAGTCTGCCAGTACGAGACCCTCGTTAATAAATTAGGAAAAGAAGTGTATACTTAAGTGCTCGTTTTCTGTGTTTTTACACAATAATAATGAGATCTAACTGACAATAATGCCAAGGAATGTATAGGGGAAGATATTAGACCGAATTGTAATGTAAAAATGAAGAGAAGTGGGTGAAAAGGTAACTTGCCGTGGTCAGGATCTAAACCTGCGACCTTCGAATGACGCGCTCGATGCTCTACCAATGAGCTACCACGACAGATATCCCCCCAGCAACTTTATGGGGTTTATATGTGAATTAAACATGAGAGTGTCAGTCAGCGCAACCAGTACCCATGGCGGCGAGTGTAGCATATTCTTATGAGCCTATTTTGCGTCACGTAGCACGTGAACCTATTACGAGTGGGCAGCTGACCAATAGTCCCTCGTATACAACCTAAAGGCACTAAGTCTGCCAGTACGAGACCCTCGTTATTGATTTAGGAAAAGAAGTGTATACTTAGGGCTAGTTTTTTTGTGTTTTTACACGATAATAATGAGATCTTAACAGACTCTAATGCCAAGAAGTGTATAGGGGAAGATATTCGACCAAATTGTAATGTAAATATGAAGAAAAGTGGGTGAAATGATAGCTTGCTTTGGGCAGGATCCGAACTTGCGACCTTCGAATGACGCGCTCGATGCTCTACCACTGAGCTACCACGACAGCTATCGCCCCAGCCACTTTATTGGATTTATACGTGAAATAAACATGGGAGTGTCAGTCAGCGCCACCAGTAGCCATAGCGGCGAGTGTAGCACACTCTTATGAGCCTATTTGGCGTAACGTAGGACGTGAACCTATTACGAGTGGGCAGCTGACCAATAGTCCCTCGTGTACAACCTAAAGACACTAAGTCTGCCAGTACGAGAACCTCGTCATTGAATTAAGAAAAGAAGTGTATACTTGAAGGCTCGTTTTTCTGTGTTTTTACTCAATATTATTGAGATCTAACAGACAATAATTCAAAGGAAAGTATAGGGGAAGATATTAGACCGATTGGTAATGTATATATGAAGAAACATGGGTGAAAAGATAATTTCCGTGGGCAGGATCCGAACCTGCAACCTTCGAATGACGCGCTCGATGCTCTACCACTGAGCTACCACGACAGCTATCCCCCAGCCACTTTATGGGGTTTATATGTGAATTAAACATGGGAGTGTCAGTCAGCGCAACCAGTAGCCATAGCGGCAAGTGTAGCACACTCTTATGAGCCTATTTGGCGTCACGTAGCACGTGAACCTATTACGAATGGGCAGCTGACCAATAGTCCCTCGTATACAACCTAAAGGCACTAAGCCTGCCAGTAGTAGACCCTCGTTAATGAATTAAGGAAAGAAGTGTATACTTAAGGCTCGTTTTTCTGTGTTTTTACACAATAATAATGAGATCTTAACAGACTCTAATGCCAAGGAATGAATAGGGGAAGATATTCGACCAAATTGTAATGTAAATATGAAGAAAAGTGGGTGAAATGATAGCTTGCCTTGGGCAGGATCTGAACCTGCAACCTTCGAATGACGCGCTCGATGCTCTACCACTGAGCTACCACGACAGCTATCGCCCCAGCCACTTTATTGGATTTATACGTGAATTAAACATGGGAGTGTCAGTCAGCGCCACCAGTAGTCATGGCGGCGAGTGTAGCACACTCTTATGAGCCTATTTGGCGTAACGTAGGACGTGAACCTATTACGAGTGGGCAGCTGACCAATAGTCCCTCGTGTACAACCTAAAGACACTAAGTCTGCCAGTACGAGAACCTCGTTAATGAAATAAGAAGAGAAGTGTATACTTGAAGGCTCGTTTTTCTCTGTTTTTACACAATAATATTGAGATCTAACAGACAATAATGCCCAGGAAAGAATAGGGGAAGATATTAGACCAAATTGTAATGATAATATGAAGAAAACAGGGTGAAAAGAAAACTTGCCAAGGGCAGGCTCCGAACCTGGGACCTTCGAATGACGCGCTCGATGCTCTACCACTGAGCTACCACGACATCTATTCTCCCAGCCACTTTATGGGGTGTATATGTGAAATTAACATGGGAGTGTCAGTAAGCGCCACCAGTAGCCATGGCGCCGAGTGTATCGCACTCTAATGAGCTCTATTTGGCGTCACCTAGCACGTGAACCTATTACGAGTGGGCAGCTGACCAATAGTCCCTCGTATACAACCTAAAGGCGCTAAGTCTGCCAGTACGAGACCCTCGTTAATGAATTAAGAAAAGAAGTGTATACTTGAAGGCTCGTTTTTCTGTGTTTTTACACAATATTATTGAGATCCAACAGACAATGATTCAAAGGAAAGTATAGGGGAAGATATTAGACCGAATTGTAATGTATATATGAAGAAACATGAGTAAAAAGATAACTCCCAGTGGCAGGATCCGAACCTTCGACGTTCGAATGACGCGCTCGATGCTCTACCACTGAGCTACCACTACAGCTATGCCCCCAGCCACTTTATGGGGTTTATATGTGAATTAAACATGGGAGTGTCAGTCAGCGCCACCAGTAGCCATGGCGGCGAGTGTAGCACACTCTTATGAGCCTATTTGGCGTAACGTAGGACGTGAACCTATTACGAGTGGGCAGCTGACCAATAGTCCCTCGTGTACAACCTAAAGACACTAAGTCTGCCAGTACGAGAACCTCGTTAATGAATTAGGAAAAGAAGTGTATACTTAAGTGCTCGTTTTCTGTGTTTTTACACAATATTATTGAGATCCAACAGACAATGATTCAAAGGAAAGTATAAGGGAAGATATTAAACTGAAGTGTAATGTAAATATGAAGAAAAGTGGGTGAAAAGATAACTTGCCATGGGCAGGATCCAAACCTTCGACGTTCAAATGACGCGCTCGATGCTCTACCACTGAGCTACCACTACAGCTATGCCCCAAGCCACTTTATGGGGTTTATATGTGAATTGAATTAGGGAGTGTCAGTCAGCGCCACGAGTAGCCATGGCGGCGAGGGTAGCACACTCTTATAAGCCTATTTGGCGTCACGTAGCACGTGAACCTATTACGAGTGGGCAGCTGACCAATAGTCCCTCGTATACAACCTAAAGGCGCTAAGTCTGCCAGTACGAGACCCTCGTTAATGAATTAGGAAAAGAAGTGTATACTTGAAGGCTCGTTTTTCTGTGTTTTTACACAATATTATTGAGAACTAACAGACAATAATTCAAAGGAAAGTATAGAGAAGATATTAGACCGAATTGTAATGTATATATGAAGAAACATGGGTGAAAAGATAACTTCAATGGGCAGGATCCGAACCTGCAACCTTCGAATGACGCGCTCGATGCTCTACCACTGAGCTACCACGACAGCTATCCCCCCAGCCACTTTATGGGATCTATACGTGAATTAAACATGGAAGTGTCAGTCAGCGCAACCAGTAGCCATGGCGGCGAGTGTAGCACACTCTTATGAGCCTATTTGGCGTCACGTAGCACGTGAACCTATTACGAGTGGGCAGCTGACCAATAGTCCCTCGTATACAACCTAAAGGCACAAAGTCTGCCAGTACGAGACCCTTGTTAATAAATTAGGAAAAGAAGTGTATACTTAAGTGCTCGTTTTCTGTGTTTTTACACAATAATAATGAGATCTAACAGACAATAATGCCAACGAATGTATAGGGGAAGATATTAGACCGAATTTTAATGTAAAAATGAAGAGAAGTGGGTGAAAAGGTAACTTGCTGTGGTCAGGATCTAAACCTGCGACCTTCGAATGACGCGCTCGATGCTCTACCAATGAGCTACCACAACAGCTATCCCCCAGCCACTTTATGGGGTTTATATGTGAATTAAACATGAGAGTGTCAGTCAGCGCAACCAAAAGCCATGGCGGCGAGTGTAGCACACTCTTATGAGCCTATTTGGCGTCACGTAGCACGTGAAGCTATTACGAATGGGCAGCTGAATAATAGTCCCTCGTATACAACCTAAAGGCACTAAGCCTGCCAGTAGTAGACCCTCGTTAATGAATTAAGAAAAGAAGTGTGTACTTAAGGGCTCGTTTTTCTGTGTTTTTACACAATAATAATGAGATATAACAGAATATAATGCCAAGGAAAGTATAGGGGAAGATATTAAACTGAAGTTTAATGTAAATATAAAGGAAAGTGGGTGAAAAGAAAACTTGCCATGGGCAGGATCCGAATCTTCGAAGTTCGAATGACGCGCTCGATGCTCTACCACTGAGCTACCCCTACAGCTATGCCCCCAGCCACTGTACGGGGTTTATATGTGAATTAAACTAGGGAGTGTCAGTCAGCGCCACGAGTAGCCATGGCGGAGAGGGTAGCACACTCTTATAAGCCTATTTGGCGTAACGTAGGACGTGAACCTATTACGAGTGGGCAGCTGACCAATAGTCCCTCGTGTACAACCTAAAGACACTAAGTCTGCCAGTACGAGAACCTCGTCATTGAATTAAGAAAAGAAGTGTATACTTGAAGGCTCGTTTTTCTGTGTTTTTACTCAATATTATTGAGATCTAACAGACAATAATTCAAAGGAAAGTATAGGGGAAGATATTAGACCGATTGGTAATGTATATATGAAGAAACATGGGTGAAAAGATAACTTCCGTGGGCAGGATCCGAACCTGCAACCTTCGAATGACGCGCTCGATGCTCTACCACTGAGCTACCACGACAGCTATCCCCCAGCCACTTTATGGGGTTTATATGTGAATTAAACATGGGAGTGTCAGTCAGCGCAACCAGTAGCCATAGCGGCAAGTGTAGCACACTCTTATGAGCCTATTTGGCGTCACGTAGCACGTGAACCTATTACGAATGGGCAGCTGACCAATAGTCCCTCGTATACAACCTAAAGGCACTAAGCCTGCCAGTAGTAGACCCTCGTTAATGAATTAAGGAAAGAAGTGTATACTTAAGGCTCGTTTTTCTGTGTTTTTACACAATAATAATGAGATCTTAACAGACTCTAATGCCAAGGAATGAATAGGGGAAGATATTCGACCAAATTGTAATGTAAATATGAAGAAAAGTGGGTGAAATGATAGCTTGCCTTGGGCAGGATCTGAACCTGCAACCTTCGAATGACGCGCTCGATGCTCTACCACTGAGCTACCACGACAGCTATCGCCCCAGCCACTTTATTGGATTTATACGTGAATTAAACATGGGAGTGTCAGTCAGCGCCACTAGTAGTCATGGCGGCGAGTGTAGCACACTCTTATGAGCCTATTTGGCGTAACGTAGGACGTGAACCTATTACGAGTGGGCAGCTGACCAATAGTCCCTCGTGTACAACCTAAAGACACTAAGTCTGCCAGTACGAGAACCTCGTTAATGAAATAAGAAGAGAAGTGTATACTTGAAGGCTCGTTTTTCTCTGTTTTTACACAATAATATTGAGATCTAACAGACAATAATGCCCAGGAAAGAATAGGGGAAGATATTAGACCAAATTGTAATGATAATATGAAGAAAACAGGGTGAAAAGAAAACTTGCCAAGGGCAGGCTCCGAACCTGGGACCTTCGAATGACGCGCTCGATGCTCTACCACTGAGCTACCACGACATCTATTCTCCCAGCCACTTTATGGGGTGTATATGTGAAATTAACATGGGAGTGTCAGTAAGCGCCACCAGTAGCCATGGCGCCGAGTGTATCGCACTCTAATGAGCTCTATTTGGCGTCACCTAGCACGTGAACCTATTACGAGTGGGCAGCTGACCAATAGTCCCTCGTATACAACCTAAAGGCGCTAAGTCTGCCAGTACGAGACCCTCGTTAATGAATTAAGAAAAGAAGTGTATACTTGAAGGCTCGTTTTTCAGTGTTTTTACACAATATTATTGAGATCCAACAGACAATGATTCAAAGGAAAGTATAGGGGAAGATATTAGACCGAATTGTAATGTATATATGAAGAAACATGGGTAAAAAGATAACTTCCGTGGGCAGGATCCGAACCTGCGACCTTCGAATGACGCGCTCGATGCTCTACCACTGAGCTACCACGACAGCTATCGCCCCAGCCACTTTATTGGGTTTATACGTGAATTAAACATGGGAGTGTCAGTCAGCGCCACCAGTAGCCATGGCGGCGAGTGTAGCACACTCTTATGAGCCTATTTGGCGTCACGTAGCACGTGAACCTATTACGAGTGGGCAGCTGATCAATAGTCCCTCGTATACAACCTAAAGGCACTAAGTCTGCCAGTACGAGACCCTCGTTAATAAATTAGGAAAAGAAGTGTATACTTAAGTGCTCGTTTTCTGTGTTTTTACACAATAATAATGAGATCTAACTGACAATAATGCCAAGGAATGTACAGGGGAAGATATTAGACCGAATTGTAATGTAAAAATGAAGAGAAGTGGGTGAAAAGGTAACTTGCCGTGGTCAGGATCTAAACCTGCGACCTTCGAATGACGCGCTCGATGCTCTACCAATGAGCTACCACGACAGATATCCCCCCAGCAACTTTATGGGGTTTATATGTGAATTAAACATGAGAGTGTCAGTCAGCGCAACCAGTACCCATGGCGGCGAGTGTAGCATATTCTTATGAGCCTATTTTGCGTCACGTAGCACGTGAACCTATTACGAGTGGGCAGCTGACCAATAGTCCCTCGTATACAACCTAAAGGCACTAAGTCTGCCAGTACGAGACCCTCGTTATTGATTTAGGAAAAGAAGTGTATACTTAGGGCTAGTTTTTTTGTGTTTTTACACAATAATAATGAGATCTTAACAGACTCTAATGCCAAGAAGTGTATAGGGGAAGATATTCGACCAAATTGTAATGTAAATATGAAGAAAAGTGGGTGAAATGATAGCTTGCTTTGGGCAGGATCCGAACTTGCGACCTTCGAATGACGCGCTCGATGCTCTACCACTGAGCTACCACGACAGCTATCGCCCCAGCCACTTTATTGGATTTATACGTGAAATAAACATGGGAGTGTCAGTCAGCGCCACCAGTAGCCATAGCGGCGAGTGTAGCACACTCTTATGAGCCTATTTGGCGTAACGTAGGACGTGAACCTATTACGAGTGGGCAGCTGACCAATAGTCCCTCGTGTACAACCTAAAGACACTAAGTCTGCCAGTACGAGAACCTCGTCATTGAATTAAGAAAAGAAGTGTATACTTGAAGGCTCGTTTTTCTGTGTTTTTACTCAATATTATTGAGATCTAACAGACAATAATTCAAAGGAAAGTATAGGGGAAGATATTAGACCGATTGGTAATGTATATATGAAGAAACATGGGTGAAAAGATAACTTCCGTGGGCAGGATCCGAACCTGCAACCTTCGAATGACGCGCTCGATGCTCTACCACTGAGCTACCACGACAGCTATCCCCCAGCCACTTTATGGGGTTTATATGTGAATTAAACATGGGAGTGTCAGTCAGCGCAACCAGTAGCCATAGCGGCAAGTGTAGCACACTCTTATGAGCCTATTTGGCGTCACGTAGCACGTGAACCTATTACGAATGGGCAGCTGACCAATAGTCCCTCGTATACAACCTAAAGGCACTAAGCCTGCCAGTAGTAGACCCTCGTTAATGAATTAAGGAAAGAAGTGTATACTTAAGGCTCGTTTTTCTGTGTTTTTACACAATAATAATGAGATCTTAACAGACTCTAATGCCAAGGAATGAATAGGGGAAGATATTCGACCAAATTGTAATGTAAATATGAAGAAAAGTGGGTGAAATGATAGCTTGCCTTGGGCAGGATCTGAACCTGCAACCTTCGAATGACGCGCTCGATGCTCTACCACTGAGCTACCACGACAGCTATCGCCCCAGCCACTTTATTGGATTTATACGTGAATTAAACATGGGAGTGTCAGTCAGCGCCACTAGTAGTCATGGCGGCGAGTGTAGCACACTCTTATGAGCCTATTTGGCGTAACGTAGGACGTGAACCTATTACGAGTGGGCAGCTGACCAATAGTCCCTCGTGTACAACCTAAAGACACTAAGTCTGCCAGTACGAGAACCTCGTTAATGAAATAAGAAGAGAAGTGTATACTTGAAGGCTCGTTTTTCTCTGTTTTTACACAATAATATTGAGATCTAACAGACAATAATGCCCAGGAAAGAATAGGGGAAGATATTAGACCAAATTGTAATGATAATATGAAGAAAACAGGGTGAAAAGAAAACTTGCCAAGGGCAGGCTCCGAACCTGGGACCTTCGAATGACGCGCTCGATGCTCTACCACTGAGCTACCACGACATCTATTCTCCCAGCCACTTTATGGGGTGTATATGTGAAATTAACATGGGAGTGTCAGTAAGCGCCACCAGTAGCCATGGCGCCGAGTGTATCGCACTCTAATGAGCTCTATTTGGCGTCACCTAGCACGTGAACCTATTACGAGTGGGCAGCTGACCAATAGTCCCTCGTATACAACCTAAAGGCGCTAAGTCTGCCAGTACGAGACCCTCGTTAATGAATTAAGAAAAGAAGTGTATACTTGAAGGCTCGTTTTTCTGTGTTTTTACACAATATTATTGAGATCCAACAGACAATGATTCAAAGGAAAGTATAGGGGAAGATATTAGACCGAATTGTAATGTATATATGAAGAAACATGAGTAAAAAGATAACTCCCAGTGGCAGGATCCGAACCTTCGACGTTCGAATGACGCGCTCGATGCTCTACCACTGAGCTACCACTACAGCTATGCCCCCAGCCACTTTATGGGGTTTATATGTGAATTAAACATGGGAGTGTCAGTCAGCGCCACCAGTAGCCATGGCGGCGAGTGTAGCACACTCTTATGAGCCTATTTGGCGTAACGTAGGACGTGAACCTATTACGAGTGGGCAGCTGACCAATAGTCCCTCGTGTACAACCTAAAGACACTAAGTCTGCCAGTACGAGAACCTCGTTAATGAATTAGGAAAAGAAGTGTATACTTAAGTGCTCGTTTTCTGTGTTTTTACACAATATTATTGAGATCCAACAGACAATGATTCAAAGGAAAGTATAAGGGAAGATATTAAACTGAAGTGTAATGTAAATATGAAGAAAAGTGGGTGAAAAGATAACTTGCCATGGGCAGGATCCAAACCTTCGACGTTCAAATGACGCGCTCGATGCTCTACCACTGAGCTACCACTACAGCTATGCCCCAAGCCACTTTATGGGGTTTATATGTGAATTGAATTAGGGAGTGTCAGTCAGCGCCACGAGTAGCCATGGCGGCGAGGGTAGCACACTCTTATAAGCCTATTTGGCGTCACGTAGCACGTGAACCTATTACGAGTGGGCAGCTGACCAATAGTCCCTCGTATACAACCTAAAGGCGCTAAGTCTGCCAGTACGAGACCCTCGTTAATGAATTAGGAAAAGAAGTGTATACTTGAAGGCTCGTTTTTCTGTGTTTTTACACAATATTATTGAGAACTAACAGACAATAATTCAAAGGAAAGTATAGAGAAGATATTAGACCGAATTGTAATGTATATATGAAGAAACATGGGTGAAAAGATAACTTCAATGGGCAGGATCCGAACCTGCAACCTTCGAATGACGCGCTCGATGCTCTACCACTGAGCTACCACGACAGCTATCCCCCCAGCCACTTTATGGGATCTATACGTGAATTAAACATGGAAGTGTCAGTCAGCGCAACCAGTAGCCATGGCGGCGAGTGTAGCACACTCTTATGAGCCTATTTGGCGTCACGTAGCACGTGAACCTATTACGAGTGGGCAGCTGACCAATAGTCCCTCGTATACAACCTAAAGGCACAAAGTCTGCCAGTACGAGACCCTTGTTAATAAATTAGGAAAAGAAGTGTATACTTAAGTGCTCGTTTTCTGTGTTTTTACACAATAATAATGAGATCTAACAGACAATAATGCCAACGAATGTATAGGGGAAGATATTAGACCGAATTTTAATGTAAAAATGAAGAGAAGTGGGTGAAAAGGTAACTTGCTGTGGTCAGGATCTAAACCTGCGACCTTCGAATGACGCGCTCGATGCTCTACCAATGAGCTACCACAACAGCTATCCCCCAGCCACTTTATGGGGTTTATATGTGAATTAAACATGAGAGTGTCAGTCAGCGCAACCAAAAGCCATGGCGGCGAGTGTAGCACACTCTTATGAGCCTATTTGGCGTCACGTAGCACGTGAAGCTATTACGAATGGGCAGCTGAATAATAGTCCCTCGTATACAACCTAAAGGCACTAAGCCTGCCAGTAGTAGACCCTCGTTAATGAATTAAGAAAAGAAGTGTGTACTTAAGGGCTCGTTTTTCTGTGTTTTTACACAATAATAATGAGATATAACAGAATATAATGCCAAGGAAAGTATAGGGGAAGATATTAAACTGAAGTTTAATGTAAATATAAAGGAAAGTGGGTGAAAAGAAAACTTGCCATGGGCAGGATCCGAATCTTCGAAGTTCGAATGACGCGCTCGATGCTCTACCACTGAGCTACCCCTACAGCTATGCCCCCAGCCACTGTACGGGGTTTATATGTGAATTAAACTAGGGAGTGTCAGTCAGCGCCACGAGTAGCCATGGCGGCGAGGGTAGCACACTCTTATAAGCCTATTTGGCGTCACGTAGCACGTGAACCTATTACGAGTGGGCAGCTGACCAATAGTCCCTCGTATACAACCTAAAGGCGCTAAGTCTGCCAGTACGAGACCCTCGTTAATGAATTAGGAAAACAAGTGTACACTTGAAGGCTCGTTTTTCTGTGTTTTTACACAATATTATTGAGATCTAACAGACAATAATTCAAAGGAAAGTATAGGGGAAGATATTAGACCTAATGGTAATGTATATTTGAAGAAACATTGGTGAAAAGATAACTTCCGTGGGCAGGATCCGAACATGCAACCTTCGAATGACGCGCTCGATGCTCTACCACTGAGCTACCACGACAGCTATCCCCCAGCCACTTTATGGGTTTCATATGTGAATTAAACATGGAAGTGTCAGTCAGCGCAACCAGTAGCCATGGCGGCGAGTGTAGCACACTTTTATGAGCCTATTTGGCGTCACGTAGCACGTGAACCTATTACGAGTGGGCAGCTGAACAATAGTCCCTCGTATACAACCTAAAGGCACTAAGTCTGCCAGTACGAGACCCTCGTTAATGAATTAGGAAAAGAAGTGTAGACTTAAGTGCTCGTTTTCTGTGTTTTTACACAATAATAATGAGATCTAACAGACAATACTGCCAAGGAATGTATAGGGGAATATATTAGACCGAATTGTAATATAAATATGAAGAGAAGTGGGTGAAAAGGTAACTTGCCGTGGTCAAGATCTAAACCTGCGACCTTCGAATGACGCGCTCGATGCTCTACCAATGAGCTACCACGACAGATATCCCCCCAGCAATTTTATGGGGTTTATATGTGAATTAAACATGAGAGTGTCTGTCAGCGCAACCAGTAGCCATGGCGGCGAGTGTAGCATACTCTTATGAGCCTATTTTGCGTCACGTAGCACGTGAACCTATTACGAGTGGGCAGCTGACCAATAGTCCCTCGTATACAACCTAAAGGCACTAAGTCTGCCAGTACGAGACCCTCGTTATTGATTTAGGAAAAGAAGTGTATACTTAGGGCTAGTTTTTCTGTGTTTTTACACAATAATAATGAGATCTTAACAGACTCTAATGCCAAGAAATGTATAGGGGAAGATATTCGACCAAATTGTAATGTAAATATGAAGAAAAGTGGGTGAAATGATAGCTTGCTTTGGGCAGGATCCGAACCTGCGACCTTCGAATGACGCGCTCGATGCTCTACCACTGAGCTACCACGACAGCTATCAACCCAGCCACTTTATTGGATTTATACGTGAAATAAACATGGGAGTGTCAGTCAGCGCCACCAGTTGCCATAGCGGCGAGTGTAGCACACTCTTATGAGCCTATTTGGCGTAACGTAGGACGTGAACCTATTACGAGTGGGCAGCTGACCAATAGTCCCTCGTGTACAACCTAAAGACACTAAGTCTGCCAGTACGAGAACCTCGTTATTGAATTAAGAAAAGAAGTGTATACTTGAAGGCTCGTTTTTCTGTGTTTTTACTCAATATTATTGAGATCTAACAGACAATAATTCAAAGGAAAGTATAGGGGAAGATATTAGACCGATTGGTAATGTATATATGAAGAAACATGGGTGAAAAGATAACTTCCGTGGGCAGGATCCGAACCTGCAACCTTCGAATGACGCGCTCGATGCTCTACCACTGAGATACCACGACAGCTATCCCCCAGCCACTTTATGGGGTTTATATGTGAATTAAACATGGGAGTGTCAGTCAGCGCAACCAGTAGCCATAGCGGCAAGTGTAGCACACTCTTATGAGCCTATTTGGCGTCACGTAGCACGTGAACCTATTACGAGTGGGCAACTGACCAATAGTCCCTCTTATACAACCTAAAGGCACTAAGTCTGCCAGTACGAGACCCTCGTTAATGAATTAGGAAAAGAAGTGTATACTTAAGGGCCAGTTTTCTGTGTTTTTACACAATAATAATCAGATCTAACAGACAATAATGGCAAGGAATGTATAGGGGAAGATATTAGACCGAATTGTAATGTAAATATGAAGAGAAGTGGGTGAAAAGGTAACTTGCCGTGGTCAGGATCTAAACCTGCGACCTTCGAATGACGCGCTCGATGCTCTACCACTGAGCTACTACGACAGCTATCCCCCAGCCACTTTATGGGGTTTATATGTAAATTAAACATGGGAGTGTCAGTCAGCGCAACCAGTAGCCATGGCGGCGAGTGTAGCACACTCTTATGAGCCTATTTGGCGTCACGTAGCACGTGAACCTATTACGAGTGGGCAGCTGACCAATAGTCCCTCGTATACAACCTAAAGGCACTAAGTCTGCCAGTACGAGACCCTCGTTAATGAATTAGGAAAAGAAGTGTATACTTAAGTGCTCGTTTTCTGTGTTTTTACACAATAATATTCAGATCTAACAGACAATAATGCCAAGGAATGTATAGGGGAAGATATTAGACCGAATTGAAATGTAAATATGAAGAGAAGTGGTTGAAAAGGTAACTTGCCGTGGTCAGGATCTAAACCTGCGACCTTCGAATGACGCGCTCGATGCTCTACCAATGAGCTACCACAACAGCTATCCCCCAGCCACTTTATGGGGTTTATATGTGAATTAAACATGAGAGTGTCAGTCAGCGCAACCAGTAGCCATGGCGGCGAGTGTAGCACACTCTTATGAGCCTATTTGGCGTCACGTAGCACGTGAACCTATTACGAATGGGCAGCTGACCAATAGTCCCTCGTATACAACCTAAAGGCACTAAGCCTGCCAGTACGAGAACCTCGTTAATGAATTAAGAAAAGAAGTGTATACTTGAAGGCTCGTTTTTCTCTGTTTTTACACAATAATATTGAGATCTAACAGACAATAATGCCAAGGAAAGAATAGGGGAAGATATTAGACCAAATTGTAATGAAAATATGAAGAAAACAGGATGAAAAGATAACTTGCCAAGGGCAGGCTCCGAACCTGGGACCTTCGAATGACGCGCTCGATGCTCTACCACTGAGCTACCACGACAGCTATTCTCCCAGCCACTTTATGGGGTTTATATGTGAAATAAACATGGGAGTGTCAGTAAGCGCCACCAGTAGCCATGGCGTCGAGTGTAGCGCACTCTAATGAGCTCTATTTGGCGTCACGTAGCGCGTGAACTTATTACGAGTGGGCAGCTGACCAATAGTCCCTCGTATACAACCTAAAGGCTCTAAGTCTGCCAGTACGCGACCCTCCTTAATGAATTAAAAAAAGAAGTGTATACTTAAGGGCTCGTTTTTCTGTGTTTTTACACAATATTATTGAGATCCAACAGACAATGATTCAAAGGAAAGTATAGGGGAAGATATTAGACCGAATTGTAATGTATATATGAAGAAACATGGGTAAAAAGATAACTTCCGTGGGCAGGATCCGAACCTGCGACCTTCCAATGACACCCTAGATACTTTACCACTGAGCTACCATGACAGCTATTCCCCCAGCCACTTTATGGGGTTTATATGTGAATTAAACATGGGTTTGTCAGTAAGCGTCACCAGTAGCCATGGCGCTGAGTGTAGCACACTCTTATGAGCTCTATTTGGCGTCACGTAGTGCTTGAACCTATTACGAGTGAGCAGCTGACCAATGATCTCTCGTATACAACCTAACAGCACTAAGCTTGCCAGTAGCAGACCCTCGTTAATGAATTAAGGAAAGAAGTGTGTACTTAAGGGCTCGTTTTTCAGTGTTTTTACACAATATTATTGAGATCCAACAGACAATGATTCAAAGGAAAGTATAGGGGAAGATATTAGACCGAATTGTAATGTATATATGAAGAAACATGGGTAAAAAGATAACTTCCGTGGGCAGGATCCGAACCTGCGACCTTCGAATGACGCGCTCGATGCTCTACCACTGAGCTACCACGACAGCTATCGCCCCAGCCACTTTATTGGGTTTATACGTGAATTAAACATGGGAGTGTCAGTCAGCGCCACCAGTAGCCATGGCGGCGAGTGTAGCACACTCTTATGAGCCTATTTGGCGTCACGTAGCACGTGAACCTATTACGAGTGGGCAGCTGATCAATAGTCCCTCGTATACAACCTAAAGGCACTAAGTCTGCCAGTACGAGACCCTCGTTAATAAATTAGGAAAAGAAGTGTATACTTAAGTGCTCGTTTTCTGTGTTTTTACACAATAATAATGAGATCTAACTGACAATAATGCCAAGGAATGTATAGGGGAAGATATTAGACCGAATTGTAATGTAAAAATGAAGAGAAGTGGGTGAAAAGGTAACTTGCCGTGGTCAGGATCTAAACCTGCGACCTTCGAATGACGCGCTCGATGCTCTACCAATGAGCTACCACGACAGATATCCCCCCAGCAACTTTATGGGGTTTATATAATGATTCAATGATTCACTGTTACTTCGACGGCCACATTGACCAGATCTACCCACCCCCCAGTTCGACGTCATCAGTGCGGCCGACTATAAGAGACGGACCGAGCTGCAATTTCTTCAGTGGGCACGTCGGCTGCTCCCCAGCAAACATGAACCCCTTCCTGTATTTCATGCAGATTGTTCTCGTCGGCTCGACTGGACTGAGCAGCGCATCTGTAGATGGAAAAACGCACGGCACCGCATCGACAGACTTAACTGGAGGCGCCTGCGCAGATGGGTTTCTTTGTTGCTTCGACGGCCACTGTTACTTCGACGGCCACATTGACCAGATCTACCCACCCCCCAGTTCGACGTCATCAGTGCGGCCGACTATAAGAGACGGACCGAGCTGCAATTTCTTCAGTGGGCACGTCGGCTGCTCCCCAGCAAACATGAACCCCTTCCTGTATTTCATGCAGGTTAGTAAAAATTACTCCATTGTCAAAACTAGCAACCGTTGTTTCATTCAGCTGACGTGCCCCACATGTCTGAATAAGTTGTACTTTTTTGTTCAAGATGTTGTATGCTCATTGCTGATAATGTGTGGTGATGTGGAATCGAACCCTGGGCCGAACACAGAGGAGCTTTTGCGCCAAATCCTTGATGGTCAAAAAACCATGCAAGCAAGGCTTGACACTATTGAATCCAAGGTCGAAAATTCGACAGCAGCATTTACAGAACTCACAAGCAAAATTTCCAGCCTTGAGGCAACTATCCAGACCATACAAACCAAACTGATCGACCTCGAAGACAGGAGCAGACGCAATAATCTTCTTGTGTTCGGTTTACCGGAACGTCCTGATGAAACATTCCAGTCACTAACAAATTCGGTGGTTTCTGAAATATTTGAAAACATGCTCGGTGTAAAGGTGTCAACAGTCGAAAGAATTCACCGAATAGGACAAAAGAGGCGAAACAAAAACAGACCGGTAGTGCTCCGGTTAATTGATCACCGTGAAAAAATTAATGTACTCAGAAACTGCTCTAAACTGAAGGGAAAAGATATCTCAGTTGCCGAAGACTTTTCACCAGAAACTAGGCAGACCAGGAGGCACTTATGGGAAAGCACTGCAAATATCAGGAAAAAGGGCGAGAAAGTGAAACTTGTACACGACAAAGTCATCATAAATGGAGATACATATGCTTGGGATGCTGCTGAGATGAAAAGAATTCCCGTTTTAGCAGCCAACAAAAAATCTAGGAAGAAACAGTGAACTTCTTCGGTCACTCAAAAATACTTCCGCATCATTAATCTGAACGCTCGCAGCATCGTAAACAAAGTTAGCGACTTGCAAAGTATTATAGTGGCGCATGAGCCGCATGTCGTAATAATATCTGAAACTTGGCTGCACTCAGGTATCTTAGACTTCGAGATAACACCACCAGGGTACAAAATATATAGGAAGGACCGAGATTCCCGAGGGGGCGGAGTCGCTCTGTTGTTTCAAGAGTCCATGCATGTTCAAAGATCCCCTGACATAGCAGACACCGAATGCGTCATTGCGAAAGTCTTTTTAAACGACTTCCATCTCGTAATCGCCGGTTTTTACCGCCCACCAAACTGTGACATATTTTTTGACAATTTGAATGAATTTTTGTGTACAGCTGGCACGCATTGTAAGAACATTTTGCTCGCTGGTGATTTCAACGCCCCGTCAGTTGACTGGTCAACTGATTTTTCTAATGCTCTTTGCGCAGCAGCAGAACCTTTAACCGATATCGTTCTTTTTCATGGGCTGACGCAACTAGTAAAACAACCGACTCGCGCACTTAACATATTAGATCTTTTCCTGGTAAACGACCACGTCCTCAAGCGCAATCCGAGAGTCGACATATTTGAGGGAATTTCAGATCACAGAATGGCATCTCTTACGTTAGAGTTAAACTTCCGATTAAAACCATCTAAAAGCCAACACTTAATTCCTGTGTACTCACATGCTAGCGACGTCGACATACTTGATGCTTTAGATAATGAGTTTTCCAAATTTGTATGTCTTTCGGAATCACATGACGGCTCTGTTCATAGCTTATGGTGCTTCTTTAAAAAACTTGTTCACAACTGTATCGACAATTTTGTGCCCAAAAAGCGAAAATATGTGTGTGAAACGAATCCGTGGATGACAAGAAACCTTGTGCGTCTTGGGCGAAAATTAAAAAAAGTGAGAAAGCAGCATACGGTACGACCATCAAAAGCAAACTCTGATAAGCTAACCAACCTGCGCCGACAGCTTAAAAACGGCATATTAAAAGCTAAAGATCACTATCAAAATGTATCACTGAAAAACTTTCTTGAGTCATCCCCGGATAAGTTCTGGAGATATCTATCGCCAAAGAAGACCCACGTGTCTGATATTTGTGTTGATGGTATCATGTTGACTGACAAACTCAGAATTGCAAATGCACTGAACGAGTACTTCTGCTCCGCGTTCACGAGTGATGATGGCAAGATACCACGCATATCTGTTCTAGACGCTACTCCGCCCATAAGCTCCCTCGACATAAACGAAGCGGGAGTACTGTCCTTGCTTCTTGGCATTGACGTGAAAAAATCGCCAGGCGTCGATGAAATACCTAATGCTTTCCTCCGGAGATATGCGGAATGGTGCGCCAAATATCTGTGCATTATTTTCAACAAATCACTTTCACGTGCAGAAATACCACACGACTGGAAGCATGCAAAGATTATTCCCATCCCTAAATCAGAAGACCGCTCACTGCTGTCCTCCTACCGCCCTATCTCTCTTCTTTGTACCTCATCGAAACTGATGGAGCACATTATATTTAAGCACATTTCAGTCTTCATTGAAAATAATGGCCTCTGCGACACACGTCAACACGGCTTCCGTCGCGGAATGTCAACCGTAACGCAACTACTGGAAACCGTACATGAAATTGCGGCAACACTGGACAGCCAAGGTCAAATTGACATAATATTTTTGGATTTTGAAAAGGCCTTTGACCGTGTATCCCATCAAAAGTTGCTATTAAAACTAAAACCCATTCTCAAAAACGACCAGCTACTTCAATGGACAGAGGCGTATCTGACAAACAGGCGGCAAACAGTCGTTGTCGACGACGCAAAGTCGGACTCATCTGATGTGCGGTCTGGAATACCACAGGGATCAGTCTTGGGTCCCCTGTTTTTTCTACTGTTCATTAATGACATAGTGCAACACATACCAGTTAAAATTCGGTTGTTTGCAGACGACTGCATACTCTACAATGAAATCCACAGCGAGGCAGATCAGGCTATCCTAAATTCATCTTTATCAGTTATAGCTACTTGGTGCTTAGAATGGCAAATGAGCATTAACCTCAGAAAAACAGTATCGATGACCATAACACGCAAACAGAAGTCATTACCTTTTGTGTACAGCATTAATGGCCATAACTTATCGTCTGTCACGCAATATAAATACCTCGGTTTAGTGATCACGTCGGACCTTAGGTGGAGTAACCATGTAGCTCACATTAAAAATAAGGCCATGAAGAAACTTGGATACCTGAGAAGAACCTTGGCTAAATCTACGAGCAATATAAAATTGTTGGCCTACAAGACATTCATAAGACCATTACTAGAATACGCTACTCCTGTCTGGGGCCCTTACACCCAATCAAACGTAAGCGAAATCGAAAACATACAGCGGAAAGCAGTCAGATTTATCTTTAATTCTTACCGTCGTCATACATCCGTCAGTGCTCTTTTACAGGACGCGAACCTCGAAACTCTAGAGGTACGACGCTATCGAGACAGGCTCAAGATGTTATACCTGATTTATCGACAACATGTCAAAATAGATAGGGAATTGTATATTAAACCGTGTAGTAGGCGCCCAACCCGTTCATCTCATTCGTTCAAACTAATCGAATACTCGTGCCGAACCAACATGTTCAAAAAATCGTTCTTCCCTCGTACAATCCATGAATGGAACGCATTGCCTGAAAATGTATTACAGAGCCCAACCATGTCGTCGTTTATGCACGCTCTCGCTCATCTATGACCGAGATGTTTCCTGTGGCGTCTGTCGCTTTCCAGATGGCGTGCGACATTGAAACAAAAATCATTACACCCTTCTTATCGTTGTCGAGCAGACTACTGCGTGAACATGCGCTCTTTTGCACATTCTTCTCTTTTTTTTTCCCCTTGTAGTTATTTTATTTGTCCTAAACTGAAACATTTTTTCACCCTGTGGTCCATGTATTTTCTTACCAGTATTTTCAACTGTATTATCGTGTGTGTTTTACTGGAACCTGTTGTTTCTTGTTTCACATACTGAAAAGATTGTTCAACACTGTTTTTAGTTTTATTCCACAGATTTGTTTGGAACCGTTCTCACAGATTGTTCATCATTTTCTTTTGTGTACAATCCACTCCTGCCTATGGCTTGTAAAGCAAGTTGGCAGTATTAAAATAAATAAATAAATAAATAAATATGTGAATTAAACATGAGAGTGTCAGTCAGCGCAACCAGTACCCATGGCGGCGAGTGTAGCATATTCTTATGAGCCTATTTTGCGTCACGTAGCACGTGAACCTATTACGAGTGGGCAGCTGACCAATAGTCCCTCGTATACAACCTAAAGGCACTAAGTCTGCCAGTACGAGACCCTCGTTATTGATTTAGGAAAAGAAGTGTATACTTAGGGCTAGTTTTTTTGTGTTTTTACACAATAATAATGAGATCTTAACAGACTCTAATGCCAAGAAGTGTATAGGGGAAGATATTCGACCAAATTGTAATGTAAATATGAAGAAAAGTGGGTGAAATGATAGCTTGCTTTGGGCAGGATCCGAACCTGCGACCTTCGAATGACGCGCTCGATGCTCTACCACTGAGCTACCACGACAGCTATCGCCCCAGCCACTTTATTGGATTTATACGTGAAATAAACATGGGAGTGTCAGTCAGCGCCACCAGTAGCCATAGCGGCGAGTGTAGCACACTCTTATGAGCCTATTTGGCGTAACGTAGGACGTGAACCTATTACGAGTGGGCAGCTGACCAATAGTCCCTCGTGTACAACCTAAAGACACTAAGTCTGCCAGTACGAGAACCTCGTCATTGAATTAAGAAAAGAAGTGTATACTTGAAGGCTCGTTTTTCTGTGTTTTTACTCAATATTATTGAGATCTAACAGACAATAATTCAAAGGAAAGTATAGGGGAAGATATTAGACCGATTGGTAATGTATATATGAAGAAACATGGGTGAAAAGATAACTTCCGTGGGCAGGATCCGAACCTGCAACCTTCGAATGACGCGCTCGATGCTCTACCACTGAGCTACCACGACAGCTATCCCCCAGCCACTTTATGGGGTTTATATGTGAATTAAACATGGGAGTGTCAGTCAGCGCAACCAGTAGCCATAGCGGCAAGTGTAGCACACTCTTATGAGCCTATTTGGCGTCACGTAGCACGTGAACCTATTACGAGTGGGCAGCTGACCAATAGTCCCTCCTATACAACCTAAAGGCACTAAGTCTGCCAGTACGAGACCCTCGTTAATGAATTAGGAAAAGAAGTGTATACTTAAGTGCTCGTTTTCTGTGTTTTTACACAATAATATTCAGATCTAACAGACAATAATGCCAAGGAATGTATAGGGGAAGATATTAGACCGAATTGAAATGTAAATATGAAGAGAAGTGGTTGAAAAGGTAACTTGCCGTGGTCAGGATCTAAACCTGCGACCTTCGAATGACGCGCTCGATGCTCTACCAATGAGCTACCACAACAGCTATCCCCCAGCCACTTTATGGAGTTTATATGTGAATTAAACATGAGAGTGTCAGTCAGCGCAACCAGTAGCCATGGCGGCGAGTGTAGCACACTCTTATGAGCCTATTTGGCGTCACGTAGCACGTGAACCTATTACGAATGGGCAGCTGACCAATAGTCCCTCGTATACAACCTAAAGGCACTAAGCCTGCCAATACTAGACCCTCGTTAATGAATTAAGGAAAGAAGTGTATACTTAAGGCTAGTTTTTCTGTGTTTTTACACAATAATAATGAGATCTTAACAGACTCTAATGCCAAGGAATGTATAGGGGAAGATATTCGACCAAATTGTAATGTAAATATGAAGAAAAGTGGGTGAAATGATAGCTTGCCTTGGGCAGGATCTGTACCTGCGACCTTCGAATGACGCGCTCGATGCTCTACCACTGAGCTACCACGACAGCTATCGCCCCAGCCACTTTATTGGATTTATACGTGAATTAAACATGGGAGTGTCAGTCAGCGCCACCAGTAGTCATGGCGGCGAGTGTAGCACACTCTTATGAGCCTATTTGGCGTAACGTAGGACGTGAACCTATTACGAGTGGGCAGCTGACCAATAGTCCCTCGTGTACAACCTAAAGACACTAAGTCTGCCAGTACGAGAACCTCGTTAATGAATTAAGAAAAGAAGTGTATAC
This sequence comes from Rhipicephalus microplus, assembly GCF_043290135.1. Lineage (NCBI taxonomy): Eukaryota > Metazoa > Arthropoda > Arachnida > Ixodida > Ixodidae > Rhipicephalus > Rhipicephalus microplus. Next base: position 480,284,052 of record NC_134710.1, read on the forward strand.
TTGAAGGCTCGTTTTTCTCTGTTTTTACACAATAATATTGAGATCTAACAGACAATAATGCCAAGGAAAGAATAGGGGAAGATATTAGACCAAATTGTAATAAAAATATGAAGAAAACAGGGTGAAAAGATAACTTGCCAAGGGCAGGCTCCGAACCTGGGACCTTCGAATGACGCGCTCGATGCTCTACCACTGAGCTACCACGACAGCTATTCTCCCAGCCACTTTATGGGGTTTATATGTGAAATAAACATGGGAGTGTCAGTAAGCGCCACCAGTAGCCATGGCGCCGAGTGTAGCGCACTCTATTGAGCTCTATTTGGCGTCACGTAGCGCGTGAACTTATTACGAGTGGGCAGCTGACCAATAGTCCCTCGTATACAACCTAAAGGCTCTAAGTCTGCCAGTACGAGACCCTCCTTAATGAATTAAAAAAAGAAGTGTATACTTAAGGGCTCGTTTTTCTGTGTTTTTACACAATATTATTGAGATCCAACAGACAATGATTCAACGGAAAGTATAGGGGAAGATATTAGACCGAATTGTAATGTATATATGAAGAAACATGGGTAAAAAGATAACTTCCGTGGGCAGGATCCGAACCTGCGACCTTCCAATGACACCCTAGATACTTTACCACTGAGCTACCATGACAGCTATTCCCTCAGCCACTTTATGGGGTTTATATGTGAATTAAACATGGGTTTGTCAGTAAGCGTCACCAGTAGCCATGGCGCTGAGTGTAGCACACTCTTATGAGCTCTATTTGGCGTCACGTAGTGCTTGAACCTATTACGAGTGAGCAGCTGACCAATGATCTCTCGTATACAACCTAACAGCACTAAGCTTGCCAGTAGCAGACCCTCGTTAATGAATTAAGGAAAGAAGTGTGTACTTAAGGGCTCGTTTTTGTGTGTTTTTACACAATAATAAGTAGACATAACAGAATATAATGCCAAGGAAAGTATAGGGGAAGATATTAAACTGAAGTGTAATGTAAATATGAAGAGAAGTGGGTGAAAAGATAACTAGCCATGGGCAGGATCCGAACCTTCGACGTTCGAATGACGCGCTCGATGCTCTACCACTGAGCTACCACTACAGCTATGCCCCCAGCCACTTTATGGGGTTTATATGTGAATTGAATTAGGGAGTGTCAGTCAGCGCCATGAGTAGCCATGGCGGCGAGGGTAGCACACTCTTATAAGCCTATTTGGCGTCACGTAGCACGTGAACCTTTTACGAGTGGGCAGCTGACCAATAGTCCCTCGTATACAACCTAAAGGCGCTAAGTCTGCCAGTACGAGACCCTCGTTAATGAATTAAGAAAAGAAGTGTATACTTGAAGGCTCGTTTTTCAGTGTTTTTACACAATATTATTGAGATCCAACAGACAATGATACAAAGGAAAGTATAGGGGAAGATATTAGACCGAATTGTAATGTATATATGAAGAAACATGGGTAAAAAGATAACTTCCGTGGGCAGGATCCGAACCTGCGACCTTCTAATGACGCGCTCGATGCTCTACCACTGAGCTACCACGACAGCTATCGCCCCAGCCACTTTATTGGGTTTATACGTGAATTAAACATGGGAGTGTCAGTCAGCGCCACCAGTAGCCATAGCGGCGAGTGTAGCACACTCTTATGAGCCTATTTGGCGTCACGTAGCACGTGAACCTATTACGAGTGGGCAGCTGATCAATAGTCCCTCGTATACAACCTAAAGGCACTAAGTCTGCCAGTACGAGACCCTCGTTAATAAATTAGGAAAAGAAGTGTATACTTAAGTGCTCGTTTTCTGTGTTTTTACACAATAATAATGAGATCTAACTGACAATAATGCCAAGGAATGTATAGGGGAAGATATTAGACCGAATTGTAATGTAAAAATGAAGAGAAGTGGGTGAAAAGGTAACTTGCCGTGGTCAGGATCTAAACCTGCGACCTTCGAATGACGCGCTCGATGCTCTACCAATGAGCTACCACGACAGATATCCCCCCAGCAACTTTATGGGGTTTATATGTGAATTAAACATGAGAGTGTCAGTCAGCGCAACCAGTAGCCATGGCGGCGAGTGTAGCATATTCTTATGAGCCTATTTTGCGTCACGTAGCACTTGAACCTATTACGAGTGGGCAGCTGACCAATAGTCCCTCGTATACAACCTAAAGGCACTAAGTCTGCCAGTACGAGACCCTCGTTATTGATTTAGGAAAAGAAGTGTATACTTAGGGCTAGTTTTTTTGTGTTTTTACACAATAATAATGAGATCTTAACAGACTCTAATGCCAAGAAATGTATAGGGGAAGATATTCGACCAAATTGTAATGTAAATATGAAGAAAAGTGGGTGAAATGATAGCTTGCTTTGGGCAGGATCCGAACCTGCGACCTTCGAATGACGCGCTAGATGCTCTACCACTGAGCTACCACGACAGCTATCGCCCCAGCCACTTTATTGGATTTATACGTGAAATAAACATGGGAGTGTCAGTCAGCGCCACCAGTAGCCATAGCGGCGAGTGTAGCACACTCTTATGAGCCTATTTGGCGTAACGTAGGACGTGAACCTATTACGAGTGGGCAGCTGACCAATAGTCCCTCGTGTACAACCTAAAGACACTAAGTCTGCCAGTACGAGAACCTCGTCATTGAATTAAGAAAAGAAGTGTATACTTGAAGGCTCGTTTTTCTGTGTTTTTGCTCAATATTATTGAGATCTAACAGACAATAATTCAAAGGAAAGTATAGGGGAAGATATTAGACCGATTGGTAATGTATATATGAAGAAACATGGGTGAAAAGATAACTTCCGTGGGCAGGATCCGAACCTGCAACCTTCGAATGACGCGCTCGATGCTCTACCACTGAGCTACCACGACAGCTATCCCCCAGCCACTTTATGGGGTTTATATGTGAATTAAACATGGGAGTGTCAGTCAGCGCAACCAGTAGCCATAGCGGCAAGTGTAGCACACTCTTATGAGCCTATTTGGCGTCACGTAGCACGTGAACCTATTACGAGTGGGCAGCTGACCAATGGTCCCTCCTATACAACCTAAAGGCACTAAGTCTGCCAGTACGAGACCCTCGTTAATGAATTAGGAAAAGAAGTGTATACTTAAGTGCTCGTTTTCTGTGTTTTTACACAATAATATTCAGATCTAACAGACAATAATGCCAAGGAATGTATAGGGGAAGATATTAGACCGAATTGAAATGTAAATATGAAGAGAAGTGGTTGAAAAGGTAACTTGCCGTGGTCAGGATCTAAACCTGCGACCTTCGAATGACGCGCTCGATGCTCTACCAATGAGCTACCACAACAGCTATCCCCCAGCCACTTTATGGGGTTTATATGTGAATTAAACATGAGAGTGTCAGTCAGCGCAACCAGTAGCCATGGCGGCGAGTGTAGCACACTCTTATGAGCCTATTTGGCGTCACGTAGCACGTGAACCTATTACGAATGGGCAGCTGACCAATAGTCCCTCGTATACAACCTAAAGGCACTAAGCCTGCCAGTACTAGACCCTCGTTAATGAATTAAGGAAAGAAGTGTATACTTAAGGCTAGTTTTTCTGTGTTTTTACACAATAATAATGAGATCTTAACAGACTCTAATGCCAAGGAATGTATAGGGGAAGATATTCGACCAAATTGTAATGTAAATATGAAGAAAAGTGGGTGAAATGATAGCTTGCCTTGGGCAGGATCTGTACCTGCGACCTTCGAATGACGCGCTCGATGCTCTACCACTGAGCGACCACGACAGCTATCGCCCCAGCCACTTTATTGGATTTATACGTGAATTAAACATGGGAGTGTCAGTCAGCGCCACCAGTAGTCATGGCGGCGAGTGTAGCACACTCTTATGAGCCTATTTGGCGTAACGTAGGACGTGAACCTATTACGAGTGGGCAGCTGACCAATAGTCCCTCGTGTACAACCTAAAGACACTAAGTCTGCCAGTACGAGAACCTCGTTAATGAATTAAGAAAAGAAGTGTATACTTGAAGGCTCGTTTTTCTCTGTTTTTACACAATAATATTGAGATCTAACAGACAATAATGCCAAGGAAAGAATCGGGGAAGATATTAGACCAAATTGTAATAAAAATATGAAGAAAACAGGGTGAAAAGATAACTTGCCAAGGGCAGGCTCCGAACCTGGGACCTTCGAATGACGCGCTCGATGCTCTACCACTGAGCTACCACGACAGCTATTCTCCCAGCCACTTTATGGGGTTTATATGTGAAATAAACATGGGAGTGTCAGTAAGCGCCACCAGTAGCCATGGCGCCGAGTGTAGCGCACTCTAATGAGCTCTATTTGGCGTCACGTAGCGCGTGAACTTATTACGAGTGGGCAGCTGACCAATAGTCCCTCGTATACAACCTAAAGGCTCTAAGTCTGCCAGTACGAGACCCTCCTTAATGAATTAAAACAAGAAGTGTATACTTAAGGGCTCGTTTTTCTGTGTTTTTACACAATAATAATGAGATCTAACAGACAATAATGCCAAGGAAAGTACAGGGTAAGATATTAGACCAAATTGTAATGTAAATATAAAGAAAAGTGGGTAAAAAGATAACTTGCCGTGGGCAGGATCCAACCCTGCGACCTTCGAATGACACCCTAGATACTTTACCACTGAGCTACCATGACAGCTATTCCCCCAGCCACTTTATGGGGTTTATATGTGAATTAAACATGGGTTTGTCAGTAAGCGTCACCAGTAGCCATGGCGCTGAGTGTAGCACACTCTTATGAGCTCTATTTGGCGTCACGTAGTGCTTGAACCTATTACGAGTGAGCAGCTGACCAATGATCTCTCGTATACAACCTAACAGCACTAAGCTTGCCAGTAGCAGACCCTCGTTAATGAATTAAGGAAAGAAGTGTGTACTTAAGGGCTCGTTTTTGTGTGTTTTTACACAATAATAATGAGACATAACAGAATATAATGCCAAGGAAAGTATAGGGGAAGATATTAAACTGAAGTGTAATGTAAATATGAAGAGAAGTGGGTGAAAAGATAACTAGCCATGGGCAGGATCCGAACCTTCGACGTTCGAATGACGCGCTCGATGCTCTACCACTGAGCTACCACTACAGCTATGCCCCCAGCCACTTTATGGGGTTTATATGTGAATTGAATTAGGGAGTGTCAGTCAGCGCCACGAGTAGCCATGGCGGCGAGGGTAGCACACCCTTATAAGCCTATTTGGCGTCACGTAGCACGTGAACCTATTACGAGTGGGCAGCTGACCAATAGTCCCTCGTATACAACCTAAAGGCGCTAAGTCTGCCAGTACGAGACCCTCGTTAATGAATTAAGAAAAGAAGTGTATACTTGAAGGCTCGTTTTTCAGTGTTTTTACACAATATTATTGAGATCCAACAGACAATGATTCAAAGGAAAGTATAGGGGAAGATATTAGACCGAATTGTAATGTATATATGAAGAAACATGGGTAAAAAGATAACTTCCGTGGGCAGGATCCGAACCTGCGACCTTCGAATGACGCGCTCGATGCTCTACCACTGAGCTACCACGACAGCTATCGCCCCAGCCACTTTATTGGGTTTATACGTGAATTAAACATGGCTGTCTTCTTGCCCATGCGCAGGTTGGTTAGTTTTGGTACGTTATTTATCGCTTGAAACTGCTCCTGCCGCTACTGCTGTCCTCGAGTTTTGTATTTTGTGACTAGACAAGTGCTGCAATGAGTGACGTATGTGAATCCTGTAAACAATACTTTTCTGAAGATGAGGATGTCATAACATGTGCAGAATGCCGGCAATGCTATCACATCGGAGAATGTATCGGAATAAGTGAACGTACCTATAAAAAGAAAGGGAAAGAGGCAAAGAAAGCCTTAAAATGTCAGACTTGCCGTGTGCCTTCATCTAGGAACACTCAGATGAATAATAACGCTGATCAATCAGCTTTAACGGAAGCCTTGAGCCAGCAACTTGCGGAAATTAACAAATGCTTGGCGCACTTGACAACTAAGGTCGATAACCTTACAGAATTAAAGCAAACAGTCACCAGCATTGAACAATCCATTCAGCACATGTCAGATACGCATGACAAGCTTCTTGAAATCAGCGCAAGGCACGATAGAGACATAGAAAGCCTCCGCAACAGAGTAGAAGCTGTGGAACAAAATTTTGACGAAAAAGAAATTCGCAAGCTAAACCTAGAACTAAATGACCTTCAGCAATATAGTCGCCGCCAGAATCTGGAAATTCATGGCATGCCGTTTATTGAAAAAGAGGATACCCTGTCACGAGTTAACGACCTTGCGAAGAGGCTTGACCTGCAGACACTATCTGACTGTGACGTTGAAAGCATGCATCGCTTGCCACCCCGTAAAGGGAAACCCCCAGTTATACTGATAAGATTCGCTCGACTGAGCTTGAAGGCAGCATGGCTTGCTAAACGTGCCGAACTAAGAGAAAAAAACAGTAATATTCAGCTATTTGATAACTTAACTCCTGCAAATAAGAAGCTCCTTTGGATGGCAAGGACTAGAGCCACCGAGATGAACTATCGATTCACTTGGTCTTCACAGGGAAAGATTTTTGTCAGAAAGAATTCAGAAGCACGCGCAATCCGAATTGCATCTGAAGATGATCTAAACAAGATTGTTTAAACACTTACTGTACCTATCGCCTTTTATGGCTTTTTTCTGTTTTGATGATCAAGTCGATGCATTACAATGCTGTCTCTTTCAAGAATTTGATTAAGGACTCGAACTTTCTTTCTGAACGTGGTCTTTCCCTTTATCATATTAATGCACAGAGTATGAGGAACAAGGGTGAGGAAATTGAAAGCGAATTAGTACACCTCAACTATGACTTTGATATCATGGGCTTCTCGGAGACATGGTTTTCTTCACAGTCAGACGTGGTCAGTTTGGGAAATTACAATATGGAATCAGTATTCAGAACTGGAAAACGCGGTGGCGGTGTATCTTTGTATATCAAAAAAAATTTGCCCTATGAGGCGTGGCCCGACTATTGTGTTGTGTGTAGTGATTTCGAAGCAGTTACTGTGATACACAACAAGGTTGTAATAGTACTGATCTACCGCCCCCCGAATGGTAATACTGACTCACTTCTTGAGTTTTTAGAGAAGCTTCAACATCATGCTAATTCTAATCGATGGTTCGTGATATCATTTGGTGATTTGAATATAGATATATCAAAAGATGGTCCTATTAAGCTAAAACTAATGGAGTTAATGTTGTCTCATGGCTGCGAAAACATCATTAGCACTCCTACCAGAATAACAAGCACATCAGAAACGATCATTGATCTCTGTTTCACTAATTTATCCCCTGACAGTGCATTAGCCGGAGTATTCAGCTCTGGTATAAGTGACCACTTACCTTTTTTTGCACTATTAACAATGCCAGAACTGCAGAATTCTCCAAAATACATGCGTAGAGATATAAACGATCCAAATATTCTCCGTTTTCGCTCTCTAATGTTTAACTGCAATTGGGATGACCTGTACCGAGAACCTGATCCGTCTAAGGCATACAACCTGTTTATGTCAAAAATGGTTAGTAACTACAATACTGCTTTTCCGTACGTTGTTGTAAAGAAACACAAGAGAGCAAGAAAGGAGTGGATTACGCCGGCACTTCTTAAGCGGATAAATGAAAAAAACAAACTTTTCCAGCACTTTTTGAAAACAAAAGAACAAACTGACCTCATTGAGTTTAAAAATTTTAGAAACAAAGTAAACAAAGACCTCAAGAAGGCGAAAATAGATTTCTATGCCTACAAGTTTTCTACAGTGATTAACAACTCAAAAATGGTTTGGAGCTCGGTTAATAAATTGATAGGAAGAAAACAAGCCACTGTCCCTAGCTATATACAGATAAACGATATTCACTTCAGTGGCAAGGCACTGGCAGACAAATTTAACCTTCATTTCCTTGAGGCAGGATCCTCAAGTAATATAACACAAGCGACTGACCTTAAACCGGCTGAATGCTATATTGAAAGCTCTTCCACTAATTCTTTGTTTTTATTACCCGTTACCGAGGAGGAAGTAGCCACTGTCATATGCTCACTAAAGAACAGCTCACCAGGAGAAGATGGTATCTCCGCAGCACCTATCAAGGCAGTTGCTGATTTGATTGTCGCCCCATTCACTTACATATGCAACAGACTCTTCCTGACGGGAATTTTTCCATGTGCCATGAAAATAGCTCGCGTAACAATAATTTTTAAAGGAGGTGATAAAAATGAACTTCAAAATTATCGCCCAATCTCTATTCTGCCGCTTTTCTCTAAGGTCGCGGAACGCCTGATATATAAGAGGGTATTTTCTTTTATAGCAAACAGAAATGTCATTTGTGAAGAACAGTGTGGATTCCAACCAGGTAGATCAACTCAGTCTGCTTTACTCCGTATTAAGGACAGCCTACTTCATAACTTTGAAAAAAAATTTTACACTGTGGGAATATTTCTCGATTTCCGTAAGGCTTTTGACTCGATAAAGCACGATATATTAATTAGGAAACTTCAACTGTATGGAATACGCGGGATTGCGCTTGATCTAATGAAAAGCTATCTTTGGGCCAGGAAACAATATGTACAGCTCCACAATTATAAATCTGATTTGGGCGTAATTAAATATGGGGTTCCCCAAGGATCGATACTTGGTCCTCTACTTTTTATACTTTATATCAATGACATAGTTAACATTCAGTTCACACCAAACATAGTCATGTACGCCGACGATACCAATGCCTTCTTTTCTGGTTTAGATCTTCGCGATATTGAAATAACTGCAAATTCTTGGTTGGATAAACTAAAATCATGGCTTACAGTCAATCAGCTAGAACTAAACATAAAAAAAACTAAATTTATGCTCTTCAAACAAAAAAATAGGCCTGTAGATTATGCTATCTCTCTGATTTTTAATGGAGAAAATATTGCGCAGGTAAATAAAATTCAGTTTCTGGGTGTGTGTTTTCAAAGTGACCTTAGTTGGTCCCACCATGTGGACAACCTGCGAATAAAAATATCAAGATCGATCGGTCTAATTCGACGCTTACAGCATCTCCTTCCAGGGAGAGTTAAACGGCAGCTTTACTTTTCTTTTATCTACTCGCAAATCATTTATTGCATTTTAGTCTGGGGTACGTGTAACAAAACAAATACAGAAAGTATAATTCTTCTTCAAAAACGCGCACTAGGTTTGATAAGTACCTCGGTCCCCACTAATATGTCTCTTTTTATATGTATAATGTACTCCCGTTCCCAGAGTGCTATAGGATGCAACTAGCCATGTTAATCTTCAAAAAAATTAAAGATAATTTCCAGATTTTTTCTGATGTGTACTTAAGCAGAGATCTTACGTATAATCTGCGTACTGTTGCGTTGGTCGGGCCAATGTGCCGGACTAACTATGGTGTACAGTCAATTAATAACCAAATCATTCTACTGTGCAACAGGATTCCTGAAATAATTGAATACGCTAAGGAGGCTAAAACATAACACAATTTAAGAAGCGAATTTACAATGTAATAAACAGAACACAAGTCTACAGTGTATGTAAAGGAAATATGTAATGTATGTAATATTTATAGTATTCACTGTTTTTCAACTTGTATTGTATTTCAAAATATGTTATGGTGTTTTGTACTGTCCTGCTCTACCTGCCCGAGGTGCCTCACGAAGAGGGGCCAAGTCAGGAGACACACTCTCCTTTTGCCCCCTTCGTGGGCATTTCTGCGGAAATGTCCGAATAAAATAAAATGAAAATGAAAAAAAATGAGTGTCAGTCAGCGCCACCAGTAGCCATGGCGGCGAGTGTAGCACACTCTTATGAGCCTATTTGGCGTCACGTAGCACGTGAACCTATTACGAGTGGGCAGCTGATCAATAGTCCCTCGTATACAACCTAAAGGCACTAAGTCTGCCAGTACGAGACCCTCGTTAATAAATTAGGAAAAGAAGTGTATACTTAAGTGCTCGTTTTCTGTGTTTTTACACAATAATAATGAGATCTAACTGACAATAATGCCAAGGAATGTATAGGGGAAGATATTAGACCGAATTGTAATGTAAAAATGAAGAGAAGTGGGTGAAAAGGTAACTTGCCGTGGTCAGGATCTAAACCTGCGACCTTCGAATGACGCGCTCGATGCTCTACCAATGAGCTACCACGACAGATATCCCCCCAGCAACTTTATGGGGTTTATATGTGAATTAAACATGAGAGTGTCAGTCAGCGCAACCAGTAGCCATGGCGGCGAGTGTAGCATATTCTTATGAGCCTTTTTTGCGTCACGTAGCACGTGAATCTATTACGAGTGGGCAGCTGACCAATAGTCCCTCGTATACAACCTAAAGGCACTAAGTCTGCCAGTACGAGACCCTCGTTATTGATTTAGGAAAAGAAGTGTATACTTAGGGCTAGTTTTTTTGTGTTTTTACACAATAATAATGAGATCTTAACAGACTCTAATGCCAAGAAATGTATAGGGGAAGATATTCGACCAAATTGTAATGTAAATATGAAGAAAAGTGGGTGAAATGATAGCTTGCTTTGGGCAGGATCCGAACCTGCGACCTTCGAATGACGCGCTGGATGCTCTACCACTGAGCTACCACGACAGCTATCGCCCCAGCCACTTTATTGGATTTATACGTGAAATAAACATGGGAGTGTCAGTCAGCGCCACCAGTAGCCATAGCGGCGAGTGTAGCACACTCTTATGAGCCTATTTGGCGTAACGTAGGACGTGAACCTATTACGAGTGGGCAGCTGACCAATAGTCCCTCGTGTACAACCTAAAGACACTAAGTCTGCCAGTACGAGAACCTCGTCATTGAAATAAGAAAAGAAGTGTATACTTGAAGGCTCGTTTTTCTGTGTTTTTACTCAATATTATTGAGATCTAACAGACAATAATTCAAAGGAAAGTATAGGGGAAGATATTAGACCGATTGGTAATGTAATATGAAGAAACATGGGTGAAAAGATAACTTCCGTGGGCAGGATCCGAACCTGCAACCTTCGAATGACGCGCTCGATGCTCTACAACTGAGCTACCACGACAGCTATCCCCCAGCCACTTTATGGGGTTTATATGTGAATTAAACATGGGAGTGTCAGTCAGCGCAACCAGTAGCCATAGCGGCAAGTGTAGCACACTCTTATGAGCCTATTTGGCGTCACGTAGCACGTGAACCTATTACGAGTGGGCAACTGACCAATAGTCCCTCTTATACAACCTAAAGGCACTAAGTCTGCCAGTACGAGACCCTCGTTAATGAATTAGGAAAAGAAGTGTATACTTAAGGGCTCGTTTTCTGTGTTTTTACACAATAATAATCAGATCTAACAGACAATAATGGCAAGGAATGTATAGGGGAAGATATTAGACCGAATTGTAATGTAAATATGAAGAGAAGTGGGTGAAAACGTAGCTTGCCTTGGGCAGGATCTGTACCTGCGACCTTCGAATGACGCGCTCGATGCTCTACCACTGAGCTACCACGACAGCTATCGCCCCAGCCACTTTATTGGATTTATACGTGAATTAAACATGGGAGTGTCAGTCAGCGCCACCAGTAGTCATGGCGGCGAGTGTAGCACACTCTTATGAGCCTATTTGGCGTAACGTAGGACGTGAACCTATTACGAGTGGGCAGCTGACCAATAGTCCCTCGTGTACAACCTAAAGACACTAAGTCTGCCAGTACGAGAACCTCGTTAATGAATTAAGAAAAGAAGTGTATACTTGAAGGCTCGTTTTTCTCTGTTTTTACACAATAATATTGAGATCTAACAGACAATAATGCCAAGGAAAGAATAGGGGAAGATATTAGACCAAATTGTAATAAAAATATGAAGAAAACAGGGTGAAAAGATAACTTGCCAAGGGCAGGCTCCGAACCTGGGACCTTCGAATGACGCGCTCGATGCTCTACCACTGAGCTACCACGACAGCTGTTCTCCCAGCCACTTTATGGGGTTTATATGTGAAATAAACATGGGAGTGTCAGTAAGCGCCACCAGTAGCCATGGCGCCGAGTGTAGCGCACTCTAATGAGCTCTATTTGGCGTCACGTAGCGCGTGAACTTATTACGAGTGGGCAGCTGACCAATAGTCCCTCGTATACAACCTAAAGGCTCTAAGTCTGCCAGTACGAGACCCTCCTTAATGAATTAAAACAAGAAGTGTATACTTAAGGGCTCGTTTTTCTGTGTTTTTACACAATAATAATGAGATCTAACAGACAATAATGCCAAGGAAAGTACAGGGTAAGATATTAGACCAAATTGTAATGTAAATATGAAGAAAAGTGGGTAAAAAGATAACTTGCCGTGGGCAGGATCCAACCCTGCGACCTTCGAATGACACCCTAGATACTTTACCACTGAGCTACCATGACAGCTATTCCCCCAGCCACTTTATGGGGTTTATATGTGAATTAAACATGGGTTTGTCAGTAAGCGTCACCAGTAGCCATGGCGCTGAGTGTAGCACACTCTTATGAGCTCTATTTGGCGTCACGTAGTGCTTGAACCTATTACGAGTGAGCAGCTGACCAATGATCTCTCGTATACAACCTAACAGCACTAAGCTTGCCAGTAGCAGACCCTCGTTAATGAATTAAGGAAAGAAGTGTGTACTTAAGGGCTCGTTTTTGTGTGTTTTTACACAATAATAATGAGACATAACAGAATATAATGCCAAGGAAAGTATAGGGGAAGATATTAGACTGAAGTGTAATGTAAATATGAAGAGAAGTGGGTGAAAAGATAACTAGCCATGGGCAGGATCCGAACCTTCGACATTCGAATGACGCGCTCGATGCTCTACCACTGAGCTACCACTACAGCTATGCCCCCAGCCACTTTATGTGGTTTATATGTGAATTGAATTAGGGTGTGTCAGTCAGCGCCACGAGTAGCCATGGCGGCGAGGGTAGCACACTCTTATAAGCCTATTTGGCGTCACGTAGCACGTGAACCTATTACGAGTGGGCAGCTGACCAATAGTCCCTCGTATACAACCTAAAGGCGCTAAGTCTGCCAGTACGAGACCCTCGTTAATGAATTAAGAAAAGAAGTGTATACTTGAAGGCTCGTTTTTCAGTGTTTTTACACAATATTATTGAGATCCAACAGACAATGATTCAAAGGAAAGTATAGGGGAAGATATTAGACCGAATTGTAATGTATATATGAAGAAACATGGGTAAAAAGATAACTTCCGTGGGCAGGATCCGAACCTGCGACCTTCGAATGACGCGCTCGATGCTCTACCAATGAGCTACCACAACAGCTATCCCCCAGCCACTTTATGGGGTTTATATGTGAATTAAACATGAGAGTGTCAGTCAGCGCAACCAGTAGCCATGGCGGCGAGTGTAGCACACTCTTATGAGCCTATTTGGCGTCACGTAGCACGTGAACCTATTACGAGTGGGCAGCTGACCAATAGTCCCTCGTATACAACCTAAAGGCACTAAGTCTGCCAAGTACGAGACCCTCGTTAATGATTTAGGAAAAGAAGTGTATACTCAGGGCTAGTTTTTCTGTGTTTTTACACAATAATAATGAGATCTTAACAGACTCTAATGCCAAGAAAAGTATAGGGAAAGATATTCGACCAAATTGAAATATAATTATGTAGAAAAGTGGGTGAAATGATAGCTTGCTTTGGGCAGGATCCGAACCTGCGACCTTCGAATGACGCGGTCGATGCTCTACCACTGAGCTACCACGACAGCTATCGCCCTAGCCACTTTATTGGATTTATACGTGAAATAAACATGGGAGTGTAAGTCAGCGCCACCAGTAGCCATAGTGGCGAGTGTAGCACACTCTTATGAGCCTATTTGGCGTAACGTAGGACGTGAACCTATTACGAGTGGGCAGCTGACCAATAGTCCCTCGTGTACAACCTAAAGACACTAAGTCTGCCAGTACGAGAACCTCGTTATTGAATTAAGAAAAGAAGTGTATACTTCAAGGCTCGTTTTTCTGTGTTTTTACTCAATATTATTGAGATCTAACAGACAATAATTCAAAGGAAAGTATAGGGGAAGATATTAGAACGATTGGTAATGTATATGTGAAGAAACATGGGTGAAAAGATAACTTCCGTGGGCAGGATCCGAACCTGCAACCTTCGAATGACGCGCTCGATGCTCTACAACTGAGCTACCACGACAGCTATCCCCCAGCCACTTTATTGGGTATCTATGTCAATTTATACGTGCGAGTGTCAATCAGCGCCACTAGTAGCCATGGCGGCGAAAGTGGCACACTCTTTATGAGCCTGTTTGGCGTAACGTAACGCGTGAACTTCTTACTAACTGGCAGCTGACCAATATTCCCCTGTATACTACCTAAATGCACCAAGTCTGCCAGTACGAGACCTTTGTTAATGAATAAGGGAAACAAGTGTATACTTAAGGGCTCGTTTTTGTGTTTTTGCGCAATAATATTGACATGTAACAGACAATAAAATCAAGGAGAGTATAGGGGGAGGTATTAGGCCATTTGTATTGTAAGTGAGAATAAAAGTGGGTGAAAACATAACTTGCCTTGGCAGGATCCGAACCTGTAACCTTCGAATGACGCGCTCGATGCTCTACCACTGAGCTACCACGACAGCTATCCCCCAGCCACTTTATGGGGTTTATATGTGAATTATTTATTTATTTATTTATTTATTTATTTATTTACAATACTGCCAGTCTCTTACGAGACCAAAGCAGGAGGGCATGAGTATCAAAATACAATGAATGCTAAGTACTTTCTTACAGGCGGCATACAGAACTGTAGTTATTTTAAAATTAGTAATAATAATCCTAGTTACATAGAAACATTAGACATAGGTATTTATGCACTCCAAATATTCACACTTCGGAAGCAGCAAACTAAATCTTTGCTGCATAAAAAAAATCAATACAGTTTTATACAGAGAAGGCATTGTGTAAACTTATACATCCAAATAAATACTACTGGAAAACAATATTGGAGGTCATGGTTGAAGAAAGCCGTTGTCTCAAAGTATACTCTCAATTTTTGAAGTGAATTCTGCCAGTGATGTTACGTTAGTAATGGAGGGATCTAACCTATTCCATTCGCTGATTGACAGGGGGAAAAAGGATTGCTTGAAACAGTCGTTGTTGGAAGAGTATTCTTTGATAGTGTATGCATGTTTATGTCGTAGTGTTCGTGATTCTGCCAAAGATATGTACCTGGATGCATCGATCCGGCTGTGATTATGCAGAATGTGGTGTAAAAATTTGAGACGCGCGATTTTTGCTCTTGTTGCAATAGTGGGTAGACCGGAGGTTTCTAAAAGGTACGTGGGGGAGTCGGTGTGTTTGTACTTATTATGTATAAACCTAATGGCTTTCCTTTGAACCCGTTCAACTTTTGCTATATTAGTTACACCTTGCGGGAACCACACAGTGTTAGCGTACTCCAAGATTGGTCGCACGAATGTGGTGTAAGTTAGGAGCCTAGTATCTGTCGGCGCGAAGGGTAAACGCCTTCGTAGAAAAAACAGTTTACGCAAAGCCGATGCTGTAACATTGTTAATGTGCGCATCCCATCTCAATTCGGAAGTCAAGGTGACGCCAAGATACTTCTGCTGCGTAACTCTTTGTAAAGGTACGCCGTTAATTGTATAGGTAAAGTCGGAGGGTTCTTTTTTCCTAGTTACCGTCATGCAAACTGTTTTTGTTAGGTTAATTACCATTTGCCACTGCTCACACCAGTGAGCAATCTTACTCAATGAATTATTTAAAGATAAATGATCATCCGAACTGTTAATTGCTCTATAAATAATGCAGTCGTCTGCGAAAAGTTTAATTTTGCAGTCTATGTTATCAGTGATGTCATTTATGTAAATTAGAAATAATAATGGCCCTAGGACGGAGCCTTGGGGAACACCTGACTTAACTGGGGCTGTCCACGACGATACTCCTTCGAAAACCACGAACTGTGACCGGTTTATAAGAAAGTCTCTTACCCAGTTCGTAATTTCCCCATCCCCAATAATGTTCTGCAATTTCGAAATCAGTTTAGTATGACACACTCGATCGAACGCTTTTGCTAAATCAAGTAGAATTACGTCAGTTTGGCCACGGTTGTTTATACTGAGTGCAAGGTCGTGGACAACCTCGGTAAGCTGCGTGATTGTTGATAAACCTTTCCGGAAGCCATGTTGATGGGGGGACAGGAGATTGTTGTTTTCTAGAAAAATAGTTAAATGCTTAGCGATTATATGCTCTAGTATCTTACATGACGTACTGGTGAGGGATATAGGTCTAAAATTGGAAGGAACAGCAGTATCTCCGGTTTTGTGTATGGGTATCACCTTTGCTACTTTCCATTCTGATGGCAGTTTTGCTGTTTCTATTGATTTGCGATAAATTATGCCGAGGTATTTACTACACGGTTCTGCGTATCGAAAAAGAAATTCATTTGCAATATCATCGGGGCCACTGGCTTTCTTCGTGTCTAGATTCAAAAGTAGGTTAAGAATCCCGGGGTCGCTTATAACTAATGGTTCAATGGGAATTCGAGCTGTGGGCAAGGCCGCAGGAGTGGTGCCATTGTCATCAGTAAAGACAGATTGAAAATAATCGTTGAAAATATTGGCCTGGTTTGTTTTATCGCTATCGCTTAAACACGTCTTTGTTTCAGCGGCAGAGCGAAAATGTTTCCAGAATCGTTGAGGGTTGTTTTTTATGTAACACGGAAGCGTTGTAGTAAAATATTGCCTTTTGGCGAAGCTAGCTTTTTGTTTGAAGTCTGTAATAGCACGTGCTAGGTTAGATACGGTTACTGGATTCTTGCCTTTCTTTTTGATTGCTTGGCGTAGCCTCTTAACTTTTCGCTTTGCGTGTAAAACTTCGCGGGTTATTCAAGGAATATGTTTTTTTTTGCCTTTTTGTTTTCAGTGGGACAAAGTGGGTAACGCAGAACACAACGATAGTCTTGAAACACGACCATAGATGATTTACATCAGTCGTTGGATGTATAGCAAGGTTTGAAAAGTTTTCAAATTCGTGAGCTAAGTAGGTTACAATGCTGGCATCATCACCTTTAGGAAAATTTCGTACAGTAGTTACTGATGAACGTGGTGTTATGTCATATCCAAGTTGGAGCTGACAGATTGGTATGCGGTGATCTGATATCCCCGGAATCACATTGACGACTGATTTATTTAACGGGAACTGGCCACTAATCAATATAAGGTCGAGTACGCTTTTTGTTTGATCTTTTATACGTGTTGGCGCAAGCACGACTTGTTGTAGATTGAAATTTAAAATTAAATCCATAAGTGTCTCCGATGACTGTGACGTGTACTGCATGTTGTTCCAATTTATGTCGGGAAGGTTAAAATCACCCATGATGATTAGTCGAGAGTTATGGGCATGAGTTTGAAGATAATCTTGGATCGCTATAATACATTTGTTGTCTGATGAGGGGCTTCTGTAAACGCACCCGGTTACTATGCTAATTCCATCACAATGAATTTTACAGAATACCGCCTCTGCTCCTATAACTTCGGGAAGCACGGCAAAAGGAATCGATTTGCTTATCAACAGGGCCACACCCCCACCACGTGTGGGACGATCTTTCCGGATTACAGCGTACTCTGGGGGAGTGAATTCGTCGTTTAAGATATCAGGCGTCAACCATGTTTCCGTGATGGCGACTATGTGTGGCTCTTGATCAAGCAGTAGTTGTTCAAGGCTTGCCGATTTATTTAGTATACTGCGGGCGTTTACGGTTAGTAACATTATTTCTTTGATTGGGCGTGTTGTCGGGTCTTCGGGCGGTTTACTATGTCGTTTTTTTCTACTGGAACCCTTTCACCCTTTTCGTCGTCCCAGACAAAAGCGACATCGTTAATATAAAGCTTGGTGTATGTTGTTGTTGTTGCCCCTTCGCACTGGCACATACCCACTATGGGGGATTGGCCATGAAATCTAGAAGTATCCTAAATGATATATATTAAAAGGTTTATCCTTAATGAAAAAACTAATGATGTAATAGAAAATAATAATTAACTAAAAAGGAATATTAGACTAAACAAATAATTAAAGATTGAATCAAGAAGAGAAAAGGTGAGGTAATACTACAGTGGAAGACAGAAATTTTGAGTAGACCAGACAATCGAGCTTATCTCACCCGGTCACAATCAAATGAATATGCAAATTTCATTCAAAATTAGACAAGTGTCGTCAGAAATATATTTAAGCAGGCATTATTATGACATGCGCTTTGATTCTCGAATGAAATTGCATACAGCATCGAATACGCTCCTGTGGCAATGTCCCAAGCTAGAGGCACCGAAACTTAGAACATTATCTGCAGTTAAATTTAAACCTACTGCTTGAAAAGGAACAATTAAAAGTCTTTTCCTAATTAATGAATAGTTTTTACATGTTATAAAGTAATGCTCTATTGTTTCCGTTTCTTCACAGAATGGACACAGGGGGGATATCGCCAGACCAGCTCTGTGCAAGTAAAAGTTCAATGGAGGGACACGGCATCGAAATTTGGTTAAAATAACTTCTAACTTTTTAGATTGACTCCACTGAGGTTTCCAGGGGTATGTTAGGTGCTGATAGTCCGTATATTTAGTAATATTTTCCATAATATCCGTATAAATAGCCCATTTTCTATATCTGATCGACACTATGTGTTCCGATTCTGGTAGTACCGAGATCACAGGGCCATCAAGTGTGGCTCGAGATAGTGAATCGGCTATTTCATTCAACCGTATGCCACAGTGTCCCGGGACCCAGACTAACTTCAGGAACTTCACATGAGGTGGAACTAATGTTTGTAATGTCGCTAGAGCTCTTGATTGTTCTGAAGCTGTGAGAGTAGTACACAGCGAAAGAGAATCAGTAATTATCATTGCACTCTCTTCGTTTGAAGGAAGTTTTCGTAGCGCTAAAATAATAGCCAGGAGCTCAGCTTCGAAAACCGGAGTGTATGCTAGTGCGACTTTGTCTTTTTTTTCCCGATTAGTTTTGGCGCTGTCCCAAAGCTTTTTCCTTGTCTCACGGGTTTTGCGAGCGAAATCCTCCCCTATAGAGAGGCCAGTATTTTTGAGCTTGAAGCAATTCTTCAAAACACTCCCTTTCTGTCTCGAGTCAAGAAGCTTCAGAATCACTGGTCGTGTCTTGTTTAGCGCATATCTGCCTAATCTATGAATTCTTTCAATTTGAACCGGCTCCAGCCCAAGAACACTTTCTATTATACCTTTGTTAACTGCTTGCTCCAGTTTATCGCTTGTTTCGTCTTTCATTTCTTCTAGGCCATAAATAATTAAGTTTGACCGACGGCTGCGGTTCTCAAGCTCCTCAACTCTTTGCTCAAGCGTTTTAATTGTGCTATTCATGGCAAAAATCTGGTCGTTGCAGGCTTTAAGTTTTTTTTTCTAGTGCGCCTAGAGCGTCCAGTTTATTTTCAATACCCGCTAGTCTCTGTTCCTTAATTTCCTTAATATCTGCGGAAATTACATTCAGTTGCTTCATGATTTGAGAGAGCTCAGGTCCGGGATTGGTCTCTACATCACCGCCGAGCAACAACAGTTTTCTCACGAACAATGAGCATTCAAACAACAGATCACACAGCCGGGGGCACGGCAGCACCAACAGGCATCGGTCACTAGAGCGGATACATTTACCGAAACGTTTCCTTACCTGCACAAGGAATACGAAGTGGTTAGGGATCCGCATGGCCAAGGTGCCGCCGTGCCCTATGGCCGCCGCGCTCCTGGGTGACGAACTTATAGGCTGATCCGCGAGGGGCGACCACGGGTGAGCGCATGCGCCGGAATCCGTGAGTGTTGACGAGTACTGATGGCGTTGATAATCCAGGGCGATCCTTGCAACTGTCTCTGGCACGTGGCTGTTCGTCGCTTTCCGAGTGGCGCTAACCAAAAATGGCTTTCCGGTAGCGCTGGTGCAAGGTGGGAACAGCAGGCCGAGTAGAAACTGCACAAGGAATACGAAGTGGTTAGGGATCCGCATGGCCAAGGTGCCGCCGTGCCCTATGGCCGCCGCGCTCCTGGGTGACGAACTTATAGGCTGATCCGCGAGGGGCGACCACGGGTGAGCGCATGCGCCGGAATCCGTGAGTGTTGACGAGTACTGATGGCGTTGATAATCCAGGGCGATCCTTGCAACTGTCTCTGGCACGTGGCTGTTCGTCGCTTTCCGAGTGGCGCTAACCAAAAATGGCTTTCCGGTAGCGCTGGTGCAAGGTGGGAACAGCAGGCCGAGTAGAAACTGCACAAAAAATACGAAGTGGTTAGGGATCCGCATGGCCAAGGTGCTGCCGTGCCCTATGGCCGCCGCGCTCCTGGGTGACGAACTTATAGGCTGATCCGCGAGGGGCGACCACGGGTGAGCGCATGCGCCGGAATCCGTGAGTGTTGACGAGTACTGATGGCGTTGATAATCCAGGGCGATCCTTGCAACTGTCTCTGGCACGTGGCTGTTCGTCGCTTTCCGAGTGGCGCTAACCAAAAATGGCTTTCCGGTAGCGCTGGTGCAAGGTGGGAACAGCAGGCCGAGTAGAAACTGCACAAGGAATACGAAGTGGTTAGGGATCCGCATGGCCAAGGTGCCGCCGTGCCCTATGGCCGCCGCGCTCCTGGGTGACGAACTTATAGGCTGATCCGCGAGGGGCGACAACGGGTGAGCGCATGCGCCGGAATCCGTGAGTGTTGACGAGTACTGATGGCGTTGATAATCCAGGGCGATCCTTGCAACTGTCTCTGGCACGTGGCTGTTCGTCGCTTTCCGAGTGGCGCTAACCAAAAATGGTGCTGCCGTGCCCTTGGCCATGCGGAATTAAACATGGGAGTGTCAGTCAGCGCAACCAGTAGCCATGGCGGCAAGTGTGGCACACCCTTATGAGCCTATTTGGCGTCACGTAGCACGTGAACCTATTACGAGTCGGCAACTGACCAATAGTCCTTCTTATACAACCTAAAGGCACTAAGTCTGCCAGTACGAGACCCTCGTTAATGAATTAGGAAAAGAAGTGTATACTAAAATGCTCGTTTTTTGTGTTTTTACACAATAATAATCAGATCCAACAGACAATGATTCAAAGGAAAGTATAGGGGAAGATATTAAACTGAAGTGTAATGTAAATATGAAGAAAAGTGGGTGAAAAGATAACTTGCCATGGGCAGGATCCGAACCTTCGACGTTCGAATGACGCGCTCGATGCTCTACCACTGAGCTACCACTACAGCTATGCCCCCAGCCACTTTAAGGGGTTTATATGTGAATTGAATTAGGGAGTGTCAGTCAGCGCCACGAGTAGCCATGGCGGCGAGGTTAGCACACTCTGATGAGCCTATTTGGCGTCACGTAGCACGTGAACCTATTACGAGTGGGCAGCTGACCAATAGTCCCTCGTATACAACATAAAGGCACTAAGTCTGCCAGTACGAGACCCTCGTTAATGAATTAGGAAAAGAAGTGTATACTTAAGTGCTCGTTTTCTGTGTTTTTACACAATAATAATGAGATCTAACAGACAATAATGCCAAGGAATGTATAGGGGAAGATATTAGACCGAATTGAAATGTAAACATGAAGAGAAGTGGGTGAAAAGGTAACTTGCCGTGGTCAGGATCTAAACCTGCGACCTTCGAATGACGCGCTCGATGCTCTACCAATGAGCTACCACAACAGCTATCCCCCAGCCACTTTATGGGGTTTATATGTGAATTAAACATGAGAGTGTCAGTCAGCGCAACCAGTAGCCATGGCGGCGAGTGTAGCACACTCTTATGAGCCTATTTGGCGTCACGTAGCACGTGAACCTATTACGAATGGGCAGCTGACCAATAGTCCCTCGTATACAACCTAAAGGCACTAAGCCTGCCAGTAGTAGACCCTCGTTAATGAATTAAGGAAAGAAGTGTATACTTAAGGGCTCGTTTTTCTGTGTTTTTACACAATAATTATGAGATCTAACAGACAATAATGCCAAGGAAAGTACAGGGTAAGATATTAGACCAAATTGTAATTTAAATATGAAGAAAAGCGGGTAAAAAGATAACTTGCCAAGGGCAGGCTCCGAACCTGGGACCTTCGAATGACACCCTCGATACTTTACCACTGAGCTACCACGACAGCTATTCCCCCAGCCACTTTATGAGGTTTATATGTGAATTAAACATGGGTTTGTCAGTAAGCGTCACCAGTAGCCATGGCACTGAGTGTAGCACACTCTTATGAGCTCTATTTGGCGTCACGTAGTGCGTGAACCTATTACGAGTGGGCAGCTGACCAATGATCTCTCGTATACAACCTAACAGCACTAAGCTTGCCAGTAGTAGACCCTCGTTAATGAATTAAGGAAAGAAGTGTGTACTTAAGGGCTCGTTTTAGTGTTTTTACATAATAATAATGAGACATAACAGAATATATCGGCAAGGAAAGTATAGGGGAAGATATTAAACTGAAGCGTAATGTAAATATGAAGAAAAGTGTGTGAAAAGTTACCTTGCCATGGGCAGGATCCGAACCTTCGACGTTCGAATGACGCGCTCGATGCTCTAACACTGAGCTACCACTACAGCTATGCCCCCACCCTACTTATGGGGTTTATATGTGAATTAAACTAGGGAGTGTCAGTCAGCCCCACGAGTAGCCATGGCGGCGAGGGTAGCACAATCTTATAAGCCTATTTGGCGTCACGTAGCACGAGGAACCTATTACGAGTGGGCAGCTGACCAATTGTCCCTCGTATACAACCTAAAGGCGCTAAGTCTGCCAGTACGAGACCCTCGTTAATGAATTAAGAAAAGAAGCGTATACTTGAAGGCTCGTTTTTCTGTGTTTTTACACAATATTATTGAGATCTAACAGACAATAATTCAAAGGAAAGTATAGGGGAAGATATGAGACCGAATTGTAATGTATATATGAAGAAACATTGGTGAAAAGATAACTTCCGTGGGCAAGATCCGAACCTGCAACCTTCGAATGACGCGCTCGATGCTCTGCCACTGAGCTACCACGAGAGCTATCCCCCAGCCACTTTATGGGGTTTATATGTGAATTAAACATGGGAGTGTCAGTCAGCGCAACCAGTAGCCTAGGCGGCGAGTGTACCACACTCTTATGAGCCTATTTGGCGTCACGTAGCACGTGAACCTATTACGAGTGGGCAGCTGACCAATAGTCCCTCGTATACAACCTAAAAGCACTAAGTCTGCCAGTACGAGACCCTCATTAATGAATTAGGAAAAGAAGTGTATACTTAAGTGCTCGTTTTCTGTGTTTTTACACAATAATAATGATATCTAACAGACAATAATGCCAAGGAATGTATAGGGGAAGATATTAGACCGAATTGTAATGTAAATAAGAAGAGAAGTGGGTGAACAGTTAACTTGCCGTGGTAAGGATCTAAACCTTCGACCTTCGAATGACGCGCTCGATGCTCTACCAATGAGCTACCACGACAGATATCCCCCCAGCAACTTTATGGGGTTTATATGTGAATTAAACATGAGAGTGTCAGTCAGCGCAACCAGTAGCCATGGCGGCGAGTGTAGCACACTCTTATGAGCCTATTTTGCGTCACGTAGCACGTGAACCTATTACGAGTGGGCAGCTGGCCAATAGTCCCTCGTATAGAACCTAAAGGCACTAAGCCTGCCAGTAGTAGACCCTCGTTAATGAATTAAGGAAAGAAGTGTGTACTTAAGGGCTCGTTTTTCTGTTTTTTTGCACAATAATAATGAGACATAACAGAATATAATGCCAAGTAAAGTATAGGGGAAGATATTAAACTGAAGTGTAATGTAAATATGAAGAAAAGTGGGTGAAAAGATAACTTGCCATGGGCAGGATCCGAACCTTCGAAGTTCGAATGACGCGCTCGATACTCTACCACTGAGCTACCACTACAGCTATGCCCCCAGCCACTTTATTGGGTTTATACGTGAATTAAACATGGGAGTGTCAGTCAGCGCCACCAGTAGCCATGGCGGCGAGTGTAGCACACTCTTATGAGCCTATTTGGCGTAACGTAGGACGTGAACCTATTACGAGTGGGCAGCTGACCAATAGTCCCTCGTGTACAACCTAAAGACACTAAGTCTGCCAGTACGAGAACCTCGTTAATGAATTAAGGAAAGAAGTGTATACTTGAAGGCTCGTTTTTCACTGTTTTTACACAATAATATTGAGATCTAACAGACAATAATGCCAATGAAAGAATAGGGGAAGATATTTGACCAAATTGTAATGGAAATATGAAGAAAACAGGGTGAAAAGATAACTTGCCAAGGGCAATCTCCGAACCTGGGACCTTCGAATGACGCGCTCGATGCTCTACCACTGAGCTATCACGACAGCTATTCTCCGGCCACTTTATGGGGTTTATATGTGAATTAAACATGGGAGTGTCAGTAAGTGCCACCAGTAGCCATGGCGCCGAGTGTAACGCACTCTAATGAGCTCTATTTGGTGTCACGTAGCGCGTGAACCTATTACGAGTGGGCAGCTGACCAATAGTCCCTCGTATACAACCTAAAGGCTCTAAGTCTGCCAGTACGAGACCCTCCTTAATGAATTAAAAAAAGAAGTGTATACTTAAGGGCTCGTTTTTCTGTGTTTTTACACAATGATAATGAGATCTAACAGACAATAATGCCAAGGAAAGTACAGGGTAAGATATTAGACCAAATTGTAATGTAAATATGAAGAAAAGTGGGTAAAAAGATAACTTGCCCTGGGCAGGATCCAACCCTGCGACCTTCGAATGACACCCTCGATACTTTACCACTGAGCTACCACGACAGCTATTCCCCCGGCCACTTTATGAGGTTTATATGTGAATTAAACATGGGTTTGTCAGTAAGCGTCACCAGTAGCCATGGCGCTGAGTGTAGCACACTCTTATGAGCTCTATTTGGCGTCACGTAGTGCGTGAACCTATTACGAGTGGGCAGCTGACCAATGATCTCTCGTATACAACCTAACAGCACTAAGCTTGCCAGTAGTAGACCCTCGTTAATGAATTAAGAAAAGAAGTGTGTACTTAAGGGCTCGTTTTTCTGTGTTTTTACACAATAATAATGAGACATAACAGAATATATTGCCAAGGAAAGTATAGGGGAAGATATAAGACCGAATTGTAATGTATATATGAAGAAACATGGGTGAAAAGACAACTTCCGTGGGCAAGATCAGAACCTGCAACCTTCGAATGACGCGCTAAATGCTCTACCACTGAGCTACCACGACAGCTATCCCCCAGCCACTTTATGGGATTTATTAGTGAATTAAACATGGGAGTGTCAGTCAGCGCAACCAGTAGCTATGGCGGCAAGTGTAGCACACTCTTATGAGCCTATTTGGCGTCACGTAGCACGTGAACCTATTACGAGTGGACAGCTGACCAATAGTCCCTCGTATACAACCTAAAGGCACTAAGTCTGCCAGTACGAGACCCTCGTTAATGATTTAGGAAAAGAAGTGTATACTTAGGGCTAGTTTTCCTGTGTTTTTACACAATAATTATGAGATCTTAACAGACTTGAATGCCAAGGAATGTATAGGGGAAGATATTAGACCGAATTGTAATGTATATATGAAGAAACATGGGTGAAAAGATAACTTCCGTGGGCAAGATCCGAACCTGCAACCTTTGAATGACGCGTTCAATGCTCTACCACTGAGCTACCACGACAGCTATCCCCCAGCCACTTTATGGGGTTTATATGTGAATTAAACATGGGAGTGTCAGTCAGCGCAACCAGTAGCCTTGGCGGCGAGTGTAGCAAACTATTATGAGCCTATTTTGCGTCACGTAGCACGTGAACCTATTACGAGTGGGCAGCTGACCAATAGTCCCTCGTATAGAACCTAAAGGCACAAAGTCTGCCAGTACGAGACCCTCGTTAATGAATTAGGAAAAGAAGTGTATACTTAAGTGCTCGTTTTCTGTGTTTTTACACAATAATAATGAGATCTAACAGACAATAATGCCAAGGAATGTATAGGGGAAGATATTAGACCGAATTGTAATGTAAATATGAAGAGAAGTGGGTGAAAAGCTAACTTGCCGTGGTCAGGATCTAAACCTGCGATCTTCGAATGACGCGCTCGATGCTCTACCAATGAGCTACCACAACAGCTATCCCCTAGCCACTTTATGGGGTTTATATGTGAATTAAACATGAGAGTGTCAGTCAGCGCCACCAGTAGCCATGGCGGCGAGTGTAGCACACTCTTATAAGCCTATTTGGCGTCACGTAGCACGTGAACCTATTACGAGTGGGCAGCTGACCAATAGTCCCTCGTATACAACCTAAAGGCGCTAAGTCTGCCAGTACGAGACCCTCGTTAATGAATTAAGAAAAGAAGTGTATACTTGAAGGCTCGTTTTTCTGTGTTTTTACACAATAATATTGAGATCTAACAGACAATGATTCAAAGGAAAGTATAGGGGAAGATATTAGACCAAATTGTAATGTATATATGAAGAAACATGGGTGAAAAGATAACTTGCCAAGGGCAGGCTCCGAACCTGGGACCTTCGAATGACGCGCTCGATGCTCTACCACTGAGCTACCACGACAGCTATTCTCCGGCCACTTTATGGGGTTTATATGTGAATTAAACATGGGAGTGTCACTAAGCGCCACCAGTAGCCATGGCGCCGAGTGTAGCGCACTCTAATGAGCTCTATTTGGCGTCACGTAGCGCGTGAACCTATTACGAGTGGGCAGCTGACCAATAGTCCCTCGTATACAACCTAAAGGCTCTAAGTCTGCCAGTACGAGACCCTCCTTAATGAATTAAAAAAAGAAGTGTATACTTAAGGGCTCGTTTTTTTGTGTTTTTACACAATAATTATGAGATCTAACAGACAATAATGCCAAGGAAAGTACAGGGTAAGATATTAGGGCAAATTGTAATGTAAATATGAAGAAAAGTGGGTAAAAAGCTATCTTGCCGTGGTCAGGATCTAAACCTGCGATCTTCGAATGACGCGCTCGATGCTGTACCAATGAGCTACCACAACGGCTATCCCCTAGCCACTTTATGGGGTTTATATGTGAATTAAACATGAGAGTGTCAGTCAGCGCCACCAGTAGCCAAGGCGGCGAGTGTAGCACACTCTTATGAGCCTATTTGGCGTAACGTAGGACGTGAACCTATTACGAGTGGGCAGCTGACCAATAGTCCCTCGTGTACAACCTAAAGACTCTAAGTCTGCCAGTACGAGAACCTCGTTAATGAATTAAGAAAAGAAGTGTATACTTGAAGGCTCGTTTTTCTGTGTTTTTACACAATAATATTGAGATATAACAGACAATAATGCCAAGGAAAGAATAGGGGAAGATATTAGACCGAATGGTAATGTATATATGAAGAAACGTTGGTGAAAAGATAACTTCCGAGGGCAGGCTCCGAACCTGCAACCTTCGAATGACGCGCGATTCTCTACCACTGAGCTACCACGGCAGCTATCTCCCAGCCACTTTATGGGGTTTATATGTGAATTAAACATGGGAGTGTCAGTAAGCGCCACCAGTAGCCATGGCGCCGAGTGTAGCGCATTCTAATGAGCTCTATTTGGCGTCACGTAGCGCGTGAACTTATTACGAGTGGGCAGCTGACTAATGGTCCCTCGTATACAACCTAACAGCACTAAGCCTGCCAGTAGAAGAACCTCGTTAATGAATTAAGGAAAGAAGTGTGTACATAAGGGCTTGTTTTTCTGTGTTTTTACACAATAATAATGAGACATAACAGAATATAATGCAAAGGAAAGTATAGGGGAAGATATTAAACTGAAGTGTAATGTAAATATGAAGAAAAGTGGGCGAAAAGATAACTTGCCATGGGCAGGATCTGAACCTTCGACGTTCGAATGACGCGCTCGATGCTCTACCACTGAGCTACCACTACAGCTATGCCCCCAGCAACTTTATGGGGTTTATATGTGAATTAAACTAGGGAGTGTCAGTCAGCGCCACGAGTAGCCATGGCGGGGAGAGTAGCACACTCTTATAAGCCTATTTGGCGTCACATAGCACGTGTACCTATTACGAGTGAGCAGCTGACCAATGGTCCCTCGTATACAACCTAACAGCACTAAGTCTGCCAGTAGCAGACCCTCGTTGATGAATTAAGGAAAGAAGTGTGTACATAAGGGCTCGTTTTTCTGTGTTTTTACACAATAATAATGAGACACAACAGAATATAATGCCAAGGAAAGTATAGGGGAAGATATTAGACCGAATGGTAATGTATATATGAAGAAACGTGGTTGAAATATAACTTCCGTGGGCAGGATCCAAACCTGCAACCTGCGAATGACGCGCTCGATGCTCTAACACTGAGCTACCACGACAGCTATCCCCCAGCCACTTTATGAGGTTTATAAGTGAATTAAACATGGAAGTGTCAGTCAGCGCCACCAGTAGCCATGGCGGCGAGTGTAGCACACTCTTATGGGCCTATTTGGCGTCACGTAGCACGTGAACCTATTACGAATGGGCAGCTGACCAATAGTCCCTCGTATACAACCTAAAGGCGCTAAGTCTGCCAGTACGAGACCCTCGTTAATGAATTAAGAAAAGAAGTTTATACTTGAGGGCTCGTTTTTCTGTGTTTTTACACAATAATATTGAGATATAACAGACAATAGTTCAAAGGAAAGTATAGGGGAAGATATTAGACCGAATGGTAATGTATATATGAAGAAACGTTGTTGAAAAGATAACTTCCGTGGGCAGGATCTAAACCTGCGACCTTCGAATGACGCGCTCGATGCTCTACCAATGAGCTACCACGACAGATATCCCCCCAGCAACTTTATGGGGTTTATATGTGAAATAAACATGAGAGTGTCAGTCAGCGCAACCAGTAGCCATGGCGGCGAGTGTAGCACACTCTTATGAGCCTATATAGCGTCACGTAGCACGTGAACCTATTACGAGTGGGCAGCTGACCAATAGTCCCTCGTATACAACCTAAAGGCACTAAGTTTGCCAAAACGACACCCTCGTTAATGATTTAGGAAAAGAAGTGTATACTTAGGGCTAGTTTTTCTGTGTTTTTACACAATAATAATGAGATCTTAACAGACTCTAAAGCCAAGGAATGTATAGGGGAAGATATTAGATCAAATTGTAATGTAAATATGAAGAAAAGTGGGTGAAAAGATAGCTTGCCTTGGGCAGGATCTGAACCTGCGACCTTCGAATGGCGCGCTCGATGCTCTACCACTGAGCTACCACGACAGCTATCCCCCCAGCCACTTTATTGGATTTATACGTGAATTAAACATGGGAGTGTCAGTAAGCGCCACCAGTAGCCATGGCGGCGAGTGTAGCACACTTTTATGAGCCTATTTGGCATAACGTAGGACGTGAACCTATTACGAGTGGGCAGCTGACCAATAGTCCCTCGTGTACAACCTAAAGACGCTAAGTCTGCCAGTACGAGAACCTCGGTAATGAATTAAGAAAAGAAGTGTATACTTGAAGGCTCGTTTTTCTGTGTTTTTACACAATGATATTGAGATCTAACAGACAATAATGCCAAGGAATGTATAGGGGAAGATATTAGACTGAATTGTAATGTAAATATGAAGAGAAGTGGGTGAAAAGCTAACTTGCCGTGGTCAGGATCTAAACCTGCGATCTTCGAATGACGCGCTCGATGCTCTACCAATGAGCTACCACAACAGCTATCCCCTAGCCACTTTATGGGGTTTATATGTGAATTAAACATGAGAGTGTTAGTCAGCGCCACCAGTAGCCAAGGCGGCGAGTGTAGCACACTCTTATGAGCCTATTTGGCGTAACGTAGGACGTGAACCCATTACGAGTGGGCAGCTGACCAATAGTCCCTCGTGTACAACCTAAAGACCCTAAGTCTGCCAGTACGAGAACCTCGTTAATGAATTAAGAAAAGAAGTGTATACTTGAAGGCTCGTTTTTCTGTGTTTTTACACAATAATATTGAGATCTAACAGACAATAATGCCAAGGAAAGAATAGGGGAAGATATTAGACCGAATGGTAATGTATATATGAAGAAACGTTGGTGAAAAGATAACTTGCCATGGGCAGGCTCCGAACCTGGGACCTTCGAATGACGCGCTCGACGCTCTACCACTGAGCTACCACGACAGCTATTCCCCAAGCCACTTTATGGGGTGTATATGTGAATTAAACATGGGAGTGTCAGTAAGCGCCACCAGTAGCCATGTCGCCGAGTGTAGCACACTCTTATGGGCCTATTTGGCGTCACGTAGCACGTGAACCTATTACGAATGGGCAGCTGACCAATAGTCCCTCGTATACAACCTAAAGGCTCTAAGTCTGCCAGTACGAGACCCTCCCTAATGAATTAAAAAAAGAAGTGTATACTTAAGGGCTCCTTTTTCTGTGTTTTTACACAATAATAATGAGATCTAACAGACAATAATGCCAAGGAAAGTACAGGGGAAGATATTAGACCAAATTGTAATGTATATATGAAGAAACATGGGTGAAAAGATAACTTCCGTGGGCAGGATCCGAACCTGCAACCTTCGAATGACGCTCTCGATGCTCTACCACTGAGCTACCACGACAGCTATCCCCCAGCCACTTTATGGGGTTTATATGTGAAAAAAACATGGGAGTGTCAGTGTGCGCAACCAGTAGCCATGGCGGCGAGTGTAGCACCCTCTTATGAGCGTATTTGGCGTCACGTAGCACGTGAACCTATTACGAGTGGGCAGCTGACCAATAGTCCCTCGTATACAACCTAAAGGCACTAAGTCTGCCAGTACGCGTCCCTCGTTAGTGAATTAAGAAAAGAAGTGTATACTTGAAGGCTCGTTTTTCTGTGTTTTTACACAAAATTATTGAGATCTAACAAACAATAATGCCAAGGAAAGAATAGGAGAACATATCAGACCAAATTGTAATGGAAATATGAAGAAAAGAGGGTGAAAAGATAACTTGCCATGGGCAGGCTCCGAACCTGGGACCTTCGAATGACGCGCTCGACGCTCTACCACTGAGCTACCACGACAGCTATTCCCCAAGCCACTTTATGGGGTGTATATGTGAATTAAACATGGGAGTGTCAGTAAGCGCCACCAGTAGCCATGGCGCCGAGTGTAGCGCACTCTAATGAGCTCTATTTGGCGTCACGTAGCGCGTGAACTTATTACGAGTGGGCAGCTGACCAATAGTCCCTCCTATACACCCTAAAGGCTCTAAGTCT
The DNA here is from genome assembly GCF_043290135.1 of Rhipicephalus microplus. Taxonomy (NCBI): domain Eukaryota; kingdom Metazoa; phylum Arthropoda; class Arachnida; order Ixodida; family Ixodidae; genus Rhipicephalus; species Rhipicephalus microplus. The sequence continues at coordinate 480,315,358 of NC_134710.1, forward strand.
GCCAGTACGAGACCCTCCCTAATGAATTAAAAAAAGAAGTGTATACTTAAGGGCTCCTTTTTCTGTGTTTTTACACAATAATAATGAGATCTAACAGACAATAATGCCAAGGAAAGTACAGGGTAAGATATTAGACCTTATTGTAATGTGAATATGAAGAAAAGTGGGTAAAAAGATAACTTGCCGTGGGCAGGATCCAACCCTGCGACCTTCGAATGACACCCTCGATACTTTACCACTGAGCTACCACGACAGCTATTCCCCCAGCCACTTTATGGGGTTTATATGTGAATTAAACATGGGTTTGTCAGTAAGCGTCACCAGTAGCCATGGCGCTGAGTGTAGCACCCTTTTATGAGCTCTATTTGGCGTCACGTAGTGCGTGAAACTATTACAAGTGGGCAGCTGATCAATATTCCCTCGTATACAACCAAAAGGCACTAAGTCTGCCAGTTTGAGACCCTCGTTAATGAATTAAGGAAAGAAGTGTATACTTGAAGGCTCGTTTTTCTGTGTTTTTACACAATAACATTGAGATCTAACGGACAATAATTCAAAGGAAAGTATAGGGGAAGATATTAGACCAAATTGTAATGTATATATGAAGAAACATGGGTGAAAAGATAACTTCCGTGGGCAGGATCCGAACCTGCAACCTTCGACTGACGCTCTCGATGCTCTACCACTGAGCTACCATGACAGCTATCCCCCAGCCAATTTATGGGGTTTATATGTGAAAAAAACATGGGAGTGTCAGTAAGCGCAACCAGTAGCCATGGCGGCGAGTGTAGCACACTCTTATGAGCCTATTTGGCGTAACGTAGCACGTGAACCTATTACGAGTGGGCAGCTGACCAATAGTCCCTCGTATACAACCTAAAGGCACTAAGTCTGCCAGTACGAGACCCTCGTTAATGAATTAAGAAAAGAAGTGTATACTTGAAGGCTCGTTTTTCTGTGTTTTTTCACAATATTATTGAGTTCTAACAGACAATAATTCAAAGGAAAGTATAGGGGAAGATATTAGACCGAATGGTAATGTATATATGAAGAAACATGGGTGAAAAGATAACTTCCGTGGGCAGGATCCGAACATGCAACCTTCGAAATACGCGCTCGATGCTCTACCACTGAGCTACCACGACAGCTATCCCCCAGCCACTTTATGGGGTTTATATGTGAATTAAACATGGGAGTGTCAGTCAGCGCAACCAGTAGCCATGGCGGCGAGTGTAGCACATTCTTATGAGCCTATTTGGCGTCACAAAGCACGTGAACCTACTACGAGTGAGCAGCTGACAATAGTCCCTCGTATACAACCTGAAAGCACTAAGTCTGCCAGTACGAGACCCTCGTTGATGAATTAGGGAAAAAAGTGTATACTTGAGGGCTCGTTGTTCTGTGTTTTTACACAATAATATTGAGATATAACAGACAATAATTCAAAGGAAAGTATAGGGGAAGATATTAGACCGAATGGTAATGTATATATGAAGAAACGTTGTTGAATAGATAACTTCCGTGGGCAGGATCCAAACCTGCAACCTTCGAATGACGCGCTCGATGCTCTAACATTGAGCTACCACGACAGCTATCCCCCAGCCACTTTATGGGGTTTATAAGTGAAATAAACATGGGAGTGTCAGTCAGCGCCACCAGTAGCCATGGCGGCGAGTGTAGCACACTCTTATGGGCCTATTTGGCGTCACGTAGCACGTGAACCTATTACGAGTGGGCAGCTGACCAATAGTCCCTCGTATACAACCTAAAGGCGCTAAGTCTGCTTGTACGAGACCCTCGGTAATAAATTAAGAAAAGAAGTGTCTACTTGAAGGCTCGTTTTTCTGTGTTTTTACACACTATTATTGAGATCTAACAGACAATATTTCAAAGGAAAGTATAGGGGAAGTTATTAGACCGAATTGTAATGTATATATGAAGAAACATGGGTGAAAAGATAACTTCCGTGGGCAGGATCTGAACCCGCAACATTCGAATGACGCGCTCGATGCTCTACCACTGAGCTACCACGACAGCTATGCCCCAGCCACTTTATGGGGTTTATATGTGAATTAAACATGGGAGTGTCAGTAAGCGCAACCAGTAGCCATGGCGGCGAGTGTAGCACAGTCTTATGAGCCTATTTGGCGTCACGTAGCACGTGAACCTATTACGAGTGGGCAGCTGACCAATAGTTCCTCGTATACAACCTAAAGGCACTAAGTCTACCTGTACGAGACCCTCGTTATGAATTAGGTAAAGATGTGTATACTTAAAGGCTCGTTTTCTGTGTTTTTACACAATAATAATGAGATCTGACAGACAATAATGCCAAGGAATGTAGAGGGGAAGATATTAAACCGAATTGTAATGTAGATATGAAGAAAAGTGGGTGAAAAGATAGCTTGCCGTGGGCAAGATCCATACCTGCGACCTTCGAATGACGCGCTCGATGCTCTAGCACTGAGCTACCACGACAGCTATCCCCCAAGCCACTTTATGGGATTTATACGTGAATTAAACATGGGAGTGTCAGTCAGCGCCACCAGTAGCCTTGGCGGCGAGTGTAGCACACTCTTATGAGCCTATTTGGCGTCACGTAGCACGTGAACCTATTACGAGTGCGCAGCTGACCAATAGTCCCTTGTATACAACCTAAAGTCACTAAGCCTGTCAGTACGAGACCCTCGTTAATGAATTAATAAAAGAAGTGTATACTTGAGGGCTCGTTTTTCTGTGTTTTTACACAATAATATTGAGATCTAACAGACAATAATTCCAAGGAAAGCATAGGGGAAGATATTAGACCGAATGGTAATGTATATATGAAGAAACGTTGGTGAAAAGATAACTTCCGTGGGCAGGATCCGAACCTGCAACCTTCGAATGATGCGCGATTCTCTACCACTGAGCTACCACGACAGCTATTCCCCCAGCCACTTTATAGAGTTTATATGTGAATTAAACATGGGTTTGTCAGTAAGCGTCACCAGTAGCCATGGCGCTGAGTGTAGCACACTTTTATGAGCTCTATTTGGCGTCACGTAGTGCGTGAACCTATTAAGAGTGGGCAGCTGATCAATATTCCCTCGTATACAACCTAAAGGCACTAAGTCTGCCAGTTTGAGACCCTCGTTAATGAATTAAGAAAAGAAGTGTATACTTGAAGGCTCGTTTTTCTGTGTTTTTACACAATAATAATGAGATCTAACAGACAATAATGCCAAGGAAAGTACAGGGGAAGATATTAGACCGAATTGTAATGTATATATGAAGAAACATGGGTGAAAAGATAACTTCCGTGGGCAGGATCCGAACCTGCAACCTTCGAATGACGATCTCGATGCTCTACCACTGAGCTACCACGACAGCTATCCCCCAGCCACTTTATGGGGTTTATATGTGAAAAAAACATGGGAGTGTCAGTGTGCGCAACCAGTAGCCATGGCGGCGAGTGTAGCACCCTCTTATGAGCGTATTTGGCGTCACGTAGCACGTGAACCTATTACGAGTGGGCAGCTGACCAATAGTCCCTCGTATACAACCTAAAGGCACTAAGTCTGCCAGTACGCGTCCTTCGTTAGTGAATTAGGAAAAGAAGTGTATACTTGAAGGCTCGTTTTTCTGTGTTTTTACACAATATTATTGAGATCTAACAAACAATAATGCCAAGGAAAGAATAGGAGAACATATCAGACCAAATTGTAATGGAAATATGAAGAAAAGAGGGTGAAAAGATAACTTGCCATGGGCAGGCTCCGAACCTGGGACCTTCGAATGACGCGCTCGACGCTCTACCACTGAGCTACCACGACAGCTATTCCCCAAGCCACTTTATGGGGTGTATATGTGAATTAAACATGGGAGTGTCAGTAAGCGCCACCAGTAGCCATGGCGCCGAGTGTAGCGCACTCTAATGAGCTCTATTTGGCGTCACGTAGCGCGTGAACTTATTACGAGTGGGCAGCAGACCAATAGTCCCTCCTATACACCCTAAAGGCTCTAAGTCTGCCAGTACGAGACCCTCCCTAATGAATTAAAAAAAGAAGTGTATACTTAAGGGCTCCTTTTTCTGTGTTTTTACACAATAATAATGAGATCTAACAGACAATAATGCCAAGGAAAGTACAGGGTAAGATATTAGACCTTATTGTAATGTGAATATGAAGAAAAGTGGGTAAAAAGATAACTTGCCGTGGGCAGGATCCAACCCTGCGACCTTCGAATGACACCCTCGATACTTTACCACTGAGCTACCACGACAGCTATTCCCCCAGCCACTTTATGGGGTTTATATGTGAATTAAACATGGGTTTGTCAGCAAGCGTCACCAGTAGCCATGGCGCTGAGTGTAGCACACTTTTATGAGCTCTATTTGGCGTCACGTAGTGCGTGAAACTATTACGAGTGGGCAGCTGATCAATATTCCCTCGTATACAACCAAAAGGCACTAAGTCTGCCAGTTTGAGACCCTCGTTAATGAATTAAAGAAAGAAGTGTATACTTGAAGGCTCGTTTTTCTGTGTTTTTACACAATAACATTGAGATCTAACGGACAATAATTCAAAGGAAAGTATAGGGGAAGATATTAGACCAAATTGTAATGTATATATGAAGAAACATGGGTGAAAAGATAACTTCCGTGGGCAGGATCCGAACCTGCAACCTTCGACTGACGCTCTCGATGCTCTACCACTGAGCTACCATGAGAGCTATCCCCCAGCCAATTTATGGGGTTTATATGTGAAAAAAACATGGGAGTGTCAGTAAGCGCAACCAGTAGCCATGGCGGCGAGTGTAGCACACTCTTATGAGCCTATTTGGCGTAACGTAGCACGTGAACCTATTACGAGTGGGCAGCTGACCAATAGTCCCTCGTATACAACCTAAAGGCACTAAGTCTGCCAGTACGAGACCCTCGTTAATGAATTAAGAAAAGAAGTGTATACTTGAAGACTCGTTTTTCTGTGTTTTTTCACAATATTATTGAGTTCTAACAGACAATAATTCAAAGGAAAGTATAGGGGAAGATATTAGACCGAATGGTAATGTATATATGAAGAAACATGGGTGAAAAGTTAACTTCCGTGGGCAGGATCCGAACATGCAACCTTCGAAATACGCGCTCGATGCTCTACCACTGAGCTACCACGACAGCTATCCCCCAGCCACTTTATGGGGTTTATATGTGAATTAAACATGGGAGTGTCAGTCAGCGCAACCAGTAGCCATGGCGGCGAGTGTAGCACACTCTTATGAGCCTATTTGGCGTCACAAAGCACGTGAACCTACTACGAGTGAGCAGCTGACAATAGTCCCTCGTATACAACCTGAAAGCACTAAGTCTGCCAGTACGAGACCCTCGTTGATGAAATAGGGAAAGAAGTGTATACTTGAGGGCTCGTTTTTCTGTGTTTTTACACAATAATATTGAGATATAACAGACAATAATTCAAAGGAAAGTATAGGGGAAGATATTAGACCGAATGGTAATGTATATATGAAGAAACGTTGTTGAAAAGATAACTTCCGTGGGCAGGATCCAAACCTGCAACCTTCGAATGACGCGCTCGATGCTCTAACATTGAGCTACCACGACAGCTATCCCCCAGCCACTTTATGGGGTTTATAAGTGAAATAAACATGGGAGTGTCAGTCAGCGCCACCAGTAGCCATGGCGGCGAGTGTAGCACACTCTTATGGGCCTATTTGGCGTCACGTAGCACGTGAACCTATTACGAGTGGGCAGCTGACCAATAGTCCCTCGTATACAACCTAAAGGCGCTAAGTCTGCTAGTACGAGACCCTCGGTAATAAATTAAGAAAAGAAGTGTCTACTTGAAGGCTCGTTTTTCTGTGTTTTTACACACTATTATTGAGATCTAACAGACAATAATTCAAAGGAAAGTATAGGGGAAGTTATTAGACCGAATGGTAATGTATATATGAAGAAACATGGGTGAAAAGATAACTTCCGTGGGCAGGATCTGAACCCGCAACATTCGAATGACGCGCTCGATGCTCTACCACTGAGCTACCACGACAGCTATGCCCCAGCCACTTTATGGGGTTTATATGTGAATTAAACATGGGAGTGTCAGTCAGCGCAACCAGTAGCCATGGCGGCGAGTGTAGCACAGTCTTACGAGCCTATTTGGCGTCACGTAGCACGTGAACCTATTACGAGTGGGCAGCTGACCAATAGTTCCTCGTATACAACCTAAAGGCACTAAGTCTACCTGTACGAGACCCTCGTTATGAATTAGGTAAAGATGTGTATACTTAAAGGCTCGTTTTCTGTGTTTTTACACAATAATAATGAGATCTGACAGACAATAATGCCAAGGAATGTAGAGGGGAAGATATTAAACCGAATTGTAATGTAGATATGAAGAAAAGTGGGTGAAAAGATAGCTTGCCGTGGGCAGGATCCAAACCTGCGACCTTCGAATGACGCGCTCGATGCTCTAGCACTGAGCTACCACGACAGCTATCCCCCAAGCCACTTTATGGGATTTATACGTGAATTAAACATGGGAGTGTCAGTCAGCGCCACCAGTAGCCTTGGCGGCGAGTGTAGCACACTCTTATGAGCCTATTTGGCGTCACGTAGCACATGAACCTATTACGAGTGCGCAGCTGACCAATAGTCCCTTGTATACAACCTAAAGTCACTAAGCCTGTCAGTACGAGACCCTCGTTAATGAATTAATAAAAGAAGTGTATACTTGAGGGCTCGTTTTTCTGTGTTTTTACACAATAATATTGAGATCTAACAGACAATAATTCCAAGGAAAGCATAGGGGAAGATATTAGACCGAATGGTAATGTATATATGAAGAAACGTTGGTGAAAAGATAACTTCCGTGGGCAGGATCCGAACCTGCAACCTTCGAATGATGCGCGATTCTCTACCACTGAGCTACCACGACAGCTATTCCCCCAGCCACTTTATAGAGTTTATATGTGAATTAAACATGGGTTTGTCAGTAAGCGTCACCAGTAGCCATGGCGCTGAGTGTAGCCCACTTTTATGAGCTCTATTTGGCGTCACGTAGTGCGTGAACCTATTACGAGTGGGCAGCTGATCAATATTCCCTCGTATACAACCTAAAGGCACTAAGTCTGCCAGTTTGAGACCCTCGTTAATGAATTAAGAAAAGAAGTGTATACTTGAAGGCTCGTTTTTCTGTGTTTTTACACAATAATATTGAGATCTAACGGACAATAATTCAAAGGAAAGTATAGGGGAAGATATTAGGCCGAATTGTAATGTATATATGAAGAAACATGGGTGGAAAGATAACTTCCGTGGGCAGGATCCGAACCTGCGACCTTCGAATGACGCTCTCATTGCTCTACCACTGAGCTACCACGACAGCTATCCCCCAGCCACTTTATGGGGTTTATATGTGCATTAAACATGGGAGTGTCAGTCAGCGCAACCAGTAGCCATGGCGGCGACTGTAGCACACTCTTATGAGCCTATTTGGCGTCACGTAGCACGTGAACCTATTACGAGTGGGCAGCTCACCAATAGTCCCTTGTATACAACCTAAAGTCACTAAGTCTGCCAGTACGAGACCCTCGTTAATGAATTAAGGAAAGAAGTGTATACTTGAGGGGTCGTTTTTCTGTGTTTTTACACAATAATAATGAGACATAACAGAATATAATGCCAAGGAAAGTATAGGGGAAGATATTAGACTGAAGTGTAATGTAAATATGAAGAAAAGTGGGTGAAAAGATACCTTGCCATGGGCAGGAGCTGAACCTGCGACGTTCGAATGACGCGCTCGATGCTATACCACTGAGCTACCACTACAGCTTTGCCCCTAGCCACTTTATGGGGTTTATATGTGAATTAAACTTAGGAGTATCAGTCAGCGCCACGAGTAGCCATGGCGGCGAGTGTAGCACACTCTTATAAGCCTATTTGGCGTCACATAGCACGTGAACCTATTACGAGTGAGCAGCTGACAATAGTCCCTTGTATACAACCTAAAGGCACTAAGTCTGGCAGTACGAGACCCTCGTTAATGAATTAAGGAAAGAAGTGTATACTTGAGGTGTCGTTTTTCTGTGTTTTTACACAATAATATTGAGATCTAAAAGACAATAATACAAAAAAGTATTGGGGAAGATATTAGACCAAATGGTAATGTATATATGAAAAAACGTGGGTGAAAAGATAACTTCCGTGGGCAGGATCCGAACCTGCAACCTTCGAATGACGCGCTCGATGCTCTACCACTGAGCTACCACGACAGCTATCCCCCAGCCACTTTATGGGGTTTATAAGTGAATTAAACATGGGAGTGTCAGTCAGCGCAACCAGTAGCCATGGCGGCGAGTGTAGCACACTATTATGAGCCTATTTGGCGTCAAGTAGCACGTGAACCTATTACGAGTGGGCAGCTGACCAAAAGTCCCTCGTATACAACCTAAAGGCACTAAGTCTACCAGTACGAGACCATCGTTAATGAATTAGGGAAAGAAGTGTATACTGAAGGGCGCGTTTTTCTGTGTTTTTACACAATAATAATGAGACATAACAGAATATAATGCCAAGGAAAGTATAGGGGAAGATATTAGACTGAAGTGTAATTTATATATGAAGAAACATGGGTGAAAAGATAACTTCCGTGGGCAGGATCCGAACCTGCAACCTTCGAATGACGCGCTCGATGCTCTACCACTGAGCTACCACGACAGCTATACCCCAGCCACATTATGGGGTTTATATGTGAATTAAACATGGGAGTGTCAGTCAGCGCCACCAGTAGCCATGGCGGCGAGTGTAACACACTCTTATGAGCCTATTTGGCGTCACGTAGCACGTGAACCTATTACGAGAGAGCAGCTGACAATAGTCCCTTGTAGACAACCTAAACGCACTAAGTCTGCCAGTACGAGATCCTCGTTAATCAATTAAGGAAAGAAGTGTATACTTGAGGGGTCGTTTTTCTGTGTTTTTACACAATAATATTGAGATCTAAAAGACAATAATGCCAAGGAATGTATAGGGGAAGATACTAGACCGAATTGTAATGTAGATAAGAAGAAAAGTGGGTGAAAAGATAGCTTGCCGTGGGCAGGATCCGAACCTGCGACCTTCGAATGACGCGCTCGATGCTCTACCACTGAGCTACCACGACAGCTATCGCCCCAGCCACTTTATGAGATTTATACGTGAATTAAACATGGTAGTGTCAGTCAGCGCCACCAGTAGCCATGGCGGCGAGTGTAGCACACTCTTATGAGCCTATTTGGCGTCACGTAGCACGTGAACCTATTACGATTGGGCAGCTCACCAATAGTCCCTCGTATTTAACCTAAAGTCACTAAGTCTGCCAGTACGATACCCTCGTTAATGAATTAAGGAAAGAAGTGTATACTTGAGGGCTCGTTTTTCTGTGTTTTTACACAATAATATTGAGATCTAACAGACAATAATTCCAAGGAAAGCATAGGGGAAGATATTAGACCGAATGGTAATGTATATATGAAGAAACGTTGGTGAAAAATAACTTCCGAGGGCAGGATTCGAACCTGCAACCTTCGAATGACACGCTCGATGCTCTACCAATAAGCTACCACGACAGATATCCCCCCCAGCAACTTTATGGGGTTTATATGTGAATTAAACATGAGAGTGTCAGTCAGCGCAACCAGTAGCCGTGGCGGCGAGTGTAGCACACTCTTATGAGCCTATTTGGCGTCACGTAGCACGTGAACCTATTACGAGTGGGCAGCTGACAATAGTCCCTCGTATACAACCTAAGGGCACTAAGTCTGCCAGTACGAGACCCTCGTTAATGATTTAGGAAAAGAAGTGTATACTTAGGGCTAGTTTTTCTGTGTTTTTACACAATAATAATGAGATTTTAACAGACTCTAATGCCGAGGAATGTATAGGGGAAGATATTCGACCAAATAGTAATGTAAATATGAAGAAAAGTGGGTGAAAAGATAGCTTGCCTTGGGCAGGATCCGAACCTGCGACCTTCGAATGACGCGCTCGAAGCTCTACCACTGAGCTACCACGACAGCTATCCCCCCAGCCACTTTATTGGATTTATACGTGAATTAAACATGGGAGTGTCAGTCAGCGCCACCAGTAGCCATGGCGGCTAGTGTCGCACACTCTTATGAGCCTATTTGGCGTAACATAGGACGTGAACCTATTACGAGTGGGCAGCTGACCAATAGTCCCTCGTGTACAACCTAAAGACATCTAGTCTGCCAGTACGAGAACCTCGTTAATGAATTAAGAAAAGAAGTGTATACTTGAAGGCTCGTTTTTCTGTGTTTTTACACAATAATATTGAGATCTAACAGACAATAATTCAAAGGAAAGTATATGGGAACATATTAGACCGAATGGTAATGTATATTTGAAGAAACATTGGTGAAAAGATAACTTCCGTGGGCAGGATCCGAACCTGCAACCTTCGAATGACGCGCTCGATGCTCTACCACTGAACTACCACGGCAGATATCCCCCAGCCACTTTATGGGGTTTATATGTGAATTAAACATGCGAGTGTCAGTCAGCGCAACCAGTAGCCATGGCGGCGACTGTAGCACACTCTTATGAGCCTATTTGGCGTCACGTAGCACGTGAACCTATTACGAGTGGGCAGCTGACGAATAGTCCCTCGTATACAACCTGAAGGCACTAAGTCTGCCAGTACGAGACCCTCGTTAATGAATTAAGGAAAGAAGTGTGTACTTAAGGGCTCGTTTTTCTGTGTTTTTACACATTAAAAATGAGATTTAACAGACAATAATGCCAAGGAATGTATAGGGGAAGATATTAGACCGAATTTTATTGTAAATGAGAAGAAAAGAGGGTAAAAAGATAGCTTGCTGTAGGCAGGATCCGAACCTGCGACCTTCGAATGACGAGCTCAATGCTCTACCACTGAGCTACCACGACAGCTATCGCCCCAGCCACTTTATGAGATTTATACGTGAATTAAACATTGGAGTGTCAGTCAGCGCCACCAGTAGCCATGGCGGCGAGTGTAGCACAATCTTATGAGCCAATTTGGCATCACGTAGCACGTGAACCTATTACGAGTGTGCAGCTGACCAATAGTCTCTCGTATACAACCTAAAGGCACTAAGTCTGCCAGTACGAGACCCTCGTTAATGAATTAAGAAAATAAGTGTATACTTGAAGGCTCGTTTTTCTGTGTTTTTACACAATAATATTGAGATCTAACAGACAATAATTCAAAGGAAAGTATAGGGGAAGATAATAAACCGAATGGTAATTTATATATGAAGAAACATGGGTGAAAAGATAACTTCCGTGGGCAGGATCCGAACCTGCAACCTTCGAATGACACGCTCGATGCTCTACCACTGAGCTACCACGACAGCTATACCCCAGCCACATTATGAGGTTTATATGTGAATTAAACATGGGAGTGTGAGTCAGCGCAACCAGTAGCCATGGAGACGAGTGTAGCACACTCTTATGAGCCTATTTGGCGTCACGTAGCACGTGAACCTATTACGAGTGGGCAGCTCACCAATAGTCCCTTGTATACAACCTAAAGTCACTAAGTCTGCCAGTACGAGACCCTCGTTAATGAATTAAGAAAATAAGTGTATACTTGAGGGGTCGTTTTTATGTGTTTTTACACAATATCAATGAGACATAACAGAATATAATGCCAAGGAAAGTATAGGGGAAGATATTAGACCGAATTGTAATGTATGTTAAGAAACGTGGGTGAAAAGATAACTTTCGTGGGCAGGATCCAAACCTGCAACCTTCGAATGACGCCCTCGATACTACACCACTGAGCTACCAGGACAGCTATCCCCCCAGCCACTTTATGGGGTTTATATGTGAATTAAACATGGGAGTGTCAGTCAGCGCAACCAGTAGCCATGGCGGCGAGGGTAGCACACTCTTATGAGCCTATTTGGCGTCACGTAGCACGTGAACCTATTACGAGTAGGCAGCTGACCAATAGTACCTCGTATACAACCTAAAGGCACTAAGTCTGCCAGTACGAGACCCTCGTTAATGAATTAGGAAAAGAAGTGTATACTTAAGGGCTCGTTTTCTGTGTTTTTACACAATAATAATGAGATCTAACAGACAATAATGCCAAGGAATGTATAAGGGAAGATATTAGACCGAATTGTAATGTAGATATGAAGAAAAGTGGGTGAAAAGATAGCTTGCCGTGGGCAGGATCCGAACCTGCGACCTTCGAATGACGCGCTCGATGCTCTACCACTGAGCTACCACGAAAGCTATCGCCCCAGCCACTTTATGAGATTTATACGAGAATTAAACATAGGAGTGTCAGTCAGCGCCACCAGTAGCCATGGCGGCGAGTGTAGCACACTCTTATGAGCCTATTTGGCGTCACGTAGCACGTGAACCTATTACGAGTGGGCAGCTCACCAATAGTCCCTTGTATACAACCTAAAGTCACTAAGTCTGCCAGTACGAGACCCTCGTTAATGAATTAAGGAAAGAAGTGTATACATGAGGGCTCGTTTTTCTTTGTTTTTACACAATAATATTGAGATCTAACAGACAATAATTCTAAGGAAAGCATAGGGGAAGATATTAGACCGAATGGTAATGTATATATGAAGAAACGTAGGTGAAAAATAACTTCCGAGGGCAGGATCCGAACCTGCAACCTTCGAATGACGCGCGATTCTCTACCACTGAGCTACCACGACAGCTATCCCCCAGCCACTTTAAGGGGTTTATATGTGAATTAAAGATGGGAGTGTCAGTCAGCGCAACCAGTAGCCATGGCGGCGAGTGTAGCACACTCTTATGAGCCTATTTGGCGTCACGTAGCACGTGAACCTATTACGAGTGGCCAGCTGACCAATGGTCCCTCGTATACAACCTAACAGCACTAAGCCTGGTAGTAGTAGACCCTCGTTAATGAATTAAGGAAAGAAGTGTGTACTTAAGCGCTCGTTTTTCTGTGTTTTTACACAATAATAATGAGACATAACAGAATATAATGCCAAGTAAAGTATAGGGGAAGATATTAAACTGAAGTGTAATGTAAATATGAAGAAAAGTGGGTGAAAAGATAACTTGCCATGGGCAGGATCCGAACCTTCGACGTTCGAATGACGCGCTCGATGCTCTACCACTGAGCTACCACTACAGCTATGCCCCCAGCCACTTTATGGGGTTTATATGTGAATTAAACATGGGAGTGTCAGTCAGCGCCACCAGTAGCCATGGCGGCGAGTGTAGCACACTCTTATGGGCCTATTTGGCGTCACGTAGCACGTGAACCTATTACGAGTGGGCAGCTGACAATAGTCCCTCGTATACAACCTAAAGACACTAAGTCTGCCAGTACGAGACCCTCGTTAACGATTTAGGAAAAGAAGTGTATACTTAGGGCTAGTTTTTCTGTGTTTTTACACAATAATAATGAGATCTTAACAGACTCTAATGCCGAGGAATGTATAGGGGAAGATATTCGACCAAATAGCAATGTAAATATGAAGAAAAGTGGGTGAAAAGATAGCTTGCCTTGGGGAGGATCCGAACCTGCGACCTTCGAATGACGCGCTCGAAGCTCTACCACTGAGCTACCACGACAGCTATCCCCCCAGCCACTTTATTGGATTTATACGTGAAATAAACATGGGAGTGTCAGTCAGCGCCACCAGTAGCCATGGCGGCTAGTGTCGCACACTCTTATGAGCCTATTTGGCGTAACATAGGACGTGAACCTATTACGAGTGGGCAGCTGACCAATAGTCCCTCGTGTACAACCTAAAGACATCAAGTCTGCCAGTACGAGAACCTCGTTAATGAATTAAGAAAAGAAGTGTATACTTGAAGGCTCGTTTTTCTGTGTTTTTACACAATAATATTGAGATCTAACAGACAATAATTCAAAGGAAAGTATCAGGGAACATATTAGACCGAATGGTAATGTATATTTGAAGAAACATTGGTGAAAAGATAACTTCCGTGGGCAGGATCCGAACCTGCAACCTTCGAATGACGCGCTCGATGCTCTTCCACTGAACTCCCACGGCAGCTATCCCCCAGCCACTTTATGGGGTTTATATGTGAATTAAATATGCGAGTGTCAGTCAGCGCAACCAGTAGCCATGGCGGCGACTGTAGCACACTCTTATGAGCCTATTTGGCGTCACGTAGCACGTGAACCTATTACGAGTGGGCAGCTGACGAATAGTCCCTCGTATACAACCTGAAGGCACTAAGTCTGCCAGAACGAGACCCTCGGTAATGAATTAGGGAAAGAAGTGTGTACTTAAGGGCTCGTTTATCTGTGTTTTCACACAATAATAATGAGACATAACAGAATATAATGCCAAGGAAAGTATAGGGGAAGATATTAGACTGAAGTGTAATGTAAATATAAAGAAAAGTGGGTGAAAAGATAACTTGCCTTGGGCAGGAGCTGAACCTGCGATGTTCGAATGACGCGCTCGATGCTCTACCACTGAGCTACCACTACAGCTATGCCCCCAGCCACTTTATGGGGTTTATATGTGAATTAAACTAGGGAGTGTCAGTCAGCGCCACGAGTAGCCATGGCGGCGAGGGTAGCACACTCTTATGGGCCTATTTGGCGTCACGTAGCACGTGAACCTATTACGAGTAGGCAGCTGACCACTAGTCCCTCGTATACAACCTAAAGGCGCTAAGTCTGCCAGTACGAGACCCTCGATAATGAATTAATAAAAGAAATGTATACTTGAAGGCTCGTTTTTCTCTGTTTTTACACAATATAATTGAGATCTAACAGACAATAATTCAATGGAAAGTATATGGGAAGATATTAAACCGAATGGTAATGTATGTTTGAAGAAACATGGGTGAAAAGATAACTTCCGTGGGCAGGATCCGAAACTGCAACCTTGGAATGACGCACTCGATGCTCTACCACTGAACTACCACGACAGCTATCCCACAGCCACTTTATGGGGTTTATATGTGAATTAAACATGAGAGTGTCAGTCAGCGGAACCAGTAGCCATGGCGGCGAGTGTAGCACCCTCTTGTGAGCCTATTTGGCGTCACGTAGCACGTGAGCCGATTACGAGTGTGCAGCTGACCAATAGTCGCTCGTATACAACCTAAAGGCACTAAGTCTGCCAGTACGAGACCCTCGATAATGATTTAGGAAAAGAAGTGTATACTTAAGGGCTCGTTTTCTGTGTTTTTACACAATAATAATGAGACCTAACAGACAATTATGCCAAGGAATGTATAGGGGAAGATTCTAGACCGAATTGTAATGTAAATATGAAGAAAAGTGGGTGAAAAGATAACTTGCCGTGGGCAGGATCGGAACCTGCGACGTTCGGCTGACGAGCTCGATGCTCTACTACTGAGCAACCACAACAGCTATCCCCCCAGCAACTTTATGGGATTTATACGCGAACTAAACATGGGAGTGTCAGTCAGCGCCACCAGTAGCCATGGCGGCGAGTGTAGCACTCTCTTATGAGCCCATTTGGCGTCACGTAGGACGTGAACCGATTACGAGTGGGCAGCTGACCAGTAGTCCCTCGTATACAACCTAAAGGCACTACGTCTGCCAGTACGAGACCCTCGTTAATGAATTAAGGAAAGAAGTGTACACTTGAGGGCTCGTTTTCTGGGTTTTTACACAATAATAATGAGATCTAACAAACAGTAATGCCAAGGAACCTATAGGGGAAGATATTAGACTGAATTGTAATGGAAATATGAAGAAAAGAGTGTGAAAAGATAACTTGCCATGGGCAGGCTCCGAACCTGGGACCTTCGAATGACGCGCTCGATGCTCTACCACTGAGCTACCACGACAGCTATACCCCAAGCCACTTTATGGGGTTTATATGTGAATTAAACATGCGAGTGTCAGTAAGCGCCACCAGTAGCCATGGCGCCGAGTGTAGCGACCTCTTATGAGCTCCATTAGGCGTCACGTAGCGCGTGAACGTTATACGAGTGGGCAGCTAACCAATAGTCCCTCGAATACAACCTAAAGGCTCTAAGTCTGCCAGTACGAGACCCTCGTTAATGACTTGAGGAAAGAAGTGTATACTTAAGGGCTCGTTTTTCTGTGTTTTTACACAATAATAATGAGATATAACAGACAATAATTCCAAGGAAAGTATAGGGTAAGATATTTGACCAAATTGTAATGTAAATATGAAGAAAAGTGGGTAAAAAGATAACTTGCCGTGGGCAGGATCCAAACCTGCGACCTTCGAATGACGCCCTCGATACTCTACCACTGAGCTACCACGACAGCTATCCCCCAGCCACTTTATGGGGTTTATAAGTCAATTAAACATGGGAGTGTCAGTCAGCGCAAACTGTAGACATGGCGGCGAGTGTAGCACACTCTTATGAGCCGATTTGGCGTCACGCAGCACGTCAACCTATTACGAGTGGACAGCTGACCAAAAGTCCCTCGTATACAACCTAAAGGCACTAAGTCTGCCAGTACGAGACCCTCGTTAATGAATAAGGAAAGAAGTGTGTACCTAAGGGCTCATTTTTCTGTGTTTTTAAACAATAATAATGAGATCTAACAGACAATAATGCCAAGGAAAGAATAGGGGAAGATATTAGACCAAATTGTAATGAAAAAATGAAGAAAAGATGATGAAAAGATAACTTGCCATGGGCAGGCTCCGAACCTGGGACCTTCGAATGACGCGCTCGATGCTCTACCACTGAGCTACCACGACAGCTATTCTTTCAGCCACTTTATGGGGTTTATATGGGAATTAAACATGGAAATGTCAGTAAGCGCCACCATTGGCCATGGCGCCGAGTGTAGCGCACTCTAATGAGCTCTACTTGGCGTCACGTAGCGCGTGAACTTATTACGAGTGGGCAGCTGACCAATAGTCCCTCGTATACAACCTAAAAGCACTAAGTCTGCCAGTACGAGACCCTCGTTAATGAATTAGGAAAAGAAGTGTATACTTAAGGGCTCGTTTTCTGTGTTTTTACACAATAATATAGAGATCTAACAGACAATAATGCCAAGGAATGTATAGGGAAAGATATTAGACCGAATTGTAATGTAGATATGAAGAAAAGTGGGTGAAAACATAACTGGCCATTGGCAGGATCCGAACCTGCGACGTTCGAATGACGCGCTCGATGCTCTCTCACTGAGCTACCACTACAGCTATGCCCCCAGCCACTTTATGGGGTTTATATGTGAATTAAACTAGGGAGTGTCACTCAGCGCCACGAGTAGCCATGGCGGCGAGCGTAGCACACTCTAATGAGCTCTATTTGGCGTCACGTAGCGCGTGAACTTATTACGAGTGGGCAGCTGACCAATAGTCCCTCGTATACAACCTAAAGGCTCTAAGTCTGCCAGTACGAGACCCTCCTTAATGAATTAAAAAAAGAAGATTATACTTAAGGGCTCGTTTTTCTGTGTTTTTACACAATAATATTGAGATCTAACAGACAATAATTCAATGGAAAGTATATGGGAAGATATTAAACCGAATGGTAATGTATATATGAAGAAACGTGGGTGAAAAGATAACTTCTGTGGGCAGTATCCGAACCTGCAACCTTCGAATGACGCGCTCGATGCTCTACCACTGAGCTACCACGACAGCTATCCCCCAGCCACTTTATGGGGTTTTTACGTGAATTAAACATGGGAGTGTAAGTCAGCGCAACCAGTAGCCATGGCGGCGAGTGTAGCACACTCTTATGAGCCTATTTGTCGTCACGTAGCACGTGAACCTATTACGAGTGGGCAGCTGACCAATAGTCCCTCGTATACAACCTAAAGGCACTAAGTCTGCCAGTACGAGACCCTCGTTAATGATTTAGGAAAAGAAGTGTATACTTAGGGCTAGTTTTTCTGTGTTTTTACACAATAATAATGAGATCTTAACAGACTCCAATGCCAAGGAATGTATAGGGGAAGATATTCAACCAAATTGTAATGTAAATATGAAGAAAAGTGGGTGAAAAGATGGCTTGCTTTGGGCAGGATCCGAACCTGCGACGTTCGAATGACGCGCTCGATGCTCTACCACTGAGCTACCACTACAGGTATGCCCCCAGCCACTTTATGGGGTTTATATGTGAATTAAACTAGGGAGTGTCACTCAGCGCCACGAGTATCCATGGCGGCGAGCGTAGCACACTCTTATAAGCCGTTTGGCGTCACATAGCGAGTGAACCTATTACGAGTGAGCAGCTGACAATAGTCCCTCGTATACAACCTAAAAGCACTAAGTCTGCCAGTACGAGACCCTCGTTAATGAATTAAGGAAAGAAGTGTATACTTGAGGGCTCGTTTTTCTGTGTTTTTACACAATAATATTGAGATCTAAAAGACAATAATACAAAAAAGTATTGGGGAAGATTTTAGACCGAATGGTAATGTATATATGAAGAAACGTGGGTGAAAAGATAACTTCCGTGGGCAGGATCCGAACCTGCAACCTTCGAATGACGCGCTCGATGCTCTACCACTGAGCTACCATGACAGCTATCCCTCAGCCACTTGATGGGGTTTATAAGTGAATTAAACATGGGAGTGTCAGTCAGCGCCACCAGTAGCCATGGCGGCGAGTGTAGCACACTCTTATGAGCATATTTGGCGTAACGCAGGACGTGAACCTATTACGAGTGGGCAGCTGACCATTAGTCCCTCGTGTACAACCTAAAGACACTAAGTCTGCCAGTACGAGAACCTCGTTAATGAATTAAGAAAAGAAGTGTATTCTTGAAGGCTCGTTTTTCTGTGTTTTTACACAATAATATTGAGATCTAACAGACAATAATGCCAAGGAAAGAATAGGGGAAGATATTAGACCAAATTGTAATGGAAATATGAAGGAAAGATGATGAAAATATAACTTGCCATGGGCAGGCTCCGAACCTGGGACCTTCGAATGACGCGCTCGATGCTCTACCACTGAGCTACCACGACAGCTATTCCCCCAGCCACTTTATGGGGTTTATATGTGAATTAAACATGGGAATGTCAGTAAGCGCCACCAGTAGCCATGGCGCCGAGTGTAGCGCACTCTAATGAGCTCTATTTGGCGTCACGTAGCGCGTGAACTTATTACGAGTGGGCAGCTGACCAATAGTCCCTCGTATACAACCTAAAAGCTCTAAGTCTGCCAATACGAGACCCTCCTTAATGAATTAAAGAAAGAAGTGTATACTTAAGGGCTCGTTTTTCTGTGTTTTTACACAATAATAATGAGATCTAACAGACAATAATGCCAAGGAAAGTACAGTGTAAGATATTAGACCAAATTGTAATGTAAATATGAAGAAAAGTGGGTAAAAAGATAACTTGCCGAGGGCAGGATCCTACCCTGCGACCTTCGAATGACACCCTCGATACTTTACCACTGAGCTACCACGACAGCTATTCCCCCAGCCACTTTATGGGGTTTATATGTAAACTAAAGATGGGTTTGTCAGTAAGCGTCACCAGTAGCCATGGCGCTGAGTGTAGCACACTCTTATGAGCTCTATTTGGCGTCACGTAGTGCGTGAACTTATTACGAGTGGGCAGCTGATGAATATTCCCTCGTATACAACCTAAAGGCACTAAGTCTGCCAGTAGGAGACCCTCGTTAATGAATTAAGGAAAGAAGTGTATACTTGAGGGCTCGTTTTTCTGTGTTTTTGCACAATAATATTGAGATCTAACAGACAATAATACAAAAAAAGTATTGGGGAAGATATTAGACCGAATGGTAATGTATATATGAAGAAACGTGGGTGAAAAGATAACTTCCGTGGGCAGGATCCGAACCTGCAACCTTCGAATGACGCGCTCGATGCTCTGCCACTGAGCTACCATGACAGCTATCCCTCAGCCACTTTATGGGGTTTATAAGAGAATTAAACATGGGAGTGTCAGTCAGCGCCACCAGTAGCCATGGCGGCGAGTGTAGCACTCTCTTATGAGCCTATTTGGCGTCACGTAGGACGTGAACCTATTACGAGTGGGCAGCTGACCAATAGTCCCTCGTATACAACCTAAAGGCACTAAGTCTGCAAGTACGAGACTCTCGTTAATGAATTAAGGAAAGAAGTGTATACTTGAGGGCTCGTTTTCTGGGTTTTACACAATAATAATGAGATTTAACAGACAGTCTTGCCAAGGAACTTATAGGGGAAGATATTAGACATAATTGTAATGAAAATATGAAGAAAAGAGTGTGAAAAGATAACTTGCCATGGGCAGGCTCTGAACCTGTGACCTTCGAATGACGCCCTCGATACTCTAACACTGAGCTACCACGACAGCTATCCCAAAGCCACTTTATGGGGTTTATAAGTCAATTAAACATGGGAGTGTCAGTCAGCGCAAACTGCAGACATGGCGGCGAGTGTAGCACACTCTTATGAGCCTATTTCGCGTAACGCAGGACGTGAACCTATTACGAGTGGGCAGCTGACCATTAGTCCCTCGTGTACAACCTAAAGACACTAAGTCTGCCAGTACGAGAACCTCGTTAATGAATTAAGAAAAGAAGTGTATTCTTGAAGGCTCGTTTTTCTGTGTTTTTACACAATAATATTGAGATCTAACAGACAATAATGCCAAGGAAAGAATAGGGGAAGATATTAGACCAAATTGTAATGGAAATATGAAGAAA
The DNA here is from genome assembly GCF_043290135.1 of Rhipicephalus microplus. Classification (NCBI taxonomy): domain Eukaryota; kingdom Metazoa; phylum Arthropoda; class Arachnida; order Ixodida; family Ixodidae; genus Rhipicephalus; species Rhipicephalus microplus. Next base: position 480,336,013 of record NC_134710.1, read on the forward strand.
AGTGGAAGAAAAGATAACTTTCTGTGGGCAGGATGCGAACCTGCAACCTTCGAATGACGCCCTCGATACTCTACCACGGAGCTACCACGACAGCTATCTCACCAGCCACTTTGTGGGGTTTATATGTAAATTAAACATGGGAGTGTCAATCAGCGCCAGCAGTAGCCATGGCGGCGAGTGTAGCACACTCTTTTAAGCCTACTTGGCATCATGTAGCATGTGAACCTATTACGAGTGGGAAATTGGCCAATTGTCCCTCGTATACAACCTAAGGGCACGAAGTCTGCCAGTACGAGACCCTCGTTAATGAATTAAGAAAAGAAGTCTATACTTGAGGGCTCGTTTTTCTGTGTTTTTACACAATAATAATGCGATCTAACAGACAATAATTCCAAGGAAGGCATAGGGGAAGATATTAGACCGAATAGTAATGTATGTTAAGAAACGTGGGTGAAAAGATAACTTCCGTGGGCAGGATCCGAACCTGCGACCTTCGAATGACGCGCTCGATGCTCTTCCACTGAGCTACCACGACAGCTATTCCCAGCGCCACTTTATGGGGTTTATAAGTGAATTAAATATGAAACTGTCAGTCAGCGCCACCAATAGCCATGACGGCAAGTGTAGCACACTCTTATAGGCCTATTTGACGTCACATAGCACGTGAACCTATTAGGAGTGGGCAGCTGACCAATAGTCTCTCGTATACAACCTAAAGTCACTAAGTCTGCCAATACGAGAACCTCGATAATAAATTAGGGAAATGACTGTATACTTGAGGGCTCGTTTTTCTGTGTTTTTACACAATAATAATAAGATCTAACAGACAATAATTTCAAGGAAGGCATAGGGGAAGATATTAGACCGAATCGTAAAGTACTTTAAAAAACGTGGGTGAAAAGATAACTTCCGTGGGCAGGATGCGATCCTGCAACTTTCGAATGACGCGCTTGATGCGCTACCACTGAGCTACCATGACAGCTATCCTCCCCATCCACTTTATGGGGTTTATATGTGAATTAAACATGGGAGTGTCAGTCAGCGCAACCAGTAGCCATAGCGGCGAGTGTAGCACACTCTTATGAGCCAATTTGGCGTCACGTAGCACGTGAACCAAAACGAGTGGGCAGCTGACCAATAGTCCCTCGTATACAATCTAAAGGCACTAAGTCTGCCAGTACGAGACCCTCGTTAATGAATTAAGGAAAGAAGTGTATACTTAAGGGCTCGTTTTTCTGTGTTTTTGCACAATAATAATGAGATCTAACAGACAATAATTCCAAGGAAGGCATAGGGGAAGATATTAGACCGAATCGTAATGTATGCTAAGAAACGTGGGTGAAAAGATAACTTCCGTGGGCAGGATGCGAACCTGCAACCTTCGAATGACGCGCTCGATGCTCTACCACTGATCTACCATGACAGCTATCCCCCCCCCCCATCCACTTTATGGGGTTTATATGTGAATTAAACATGGGAGTGTCAGTCAGCGCAACCAGTAGCCATAGCGGCGAGTGTAGCACACTCTTATGAGCCAATTTGGCGTCACGTAGCACGTGAACCTATTACGAGTGGGCAGCTGACCAATAGTCTCTCGTATACAACCTAAAGGCACTAAGTCTGCCAGTACGAGACCCTCGTTAATAAATTAGGGAAAGAAGTGTATACTTAAGAGCTTGTTTTTCAGTGTTTTTACACAATCATAATGTGATCTAACAGACAATAATGCCAAGAAAAGTATAGGGGAAGATGTTAGACCAAACTGTAATGTAAATATGAAGAAAAGTGGGTGAAAAGATAGCTTCCGTGGGCAGGATTCGAACCTGCAACCTTCGAATGGTGCGCTCAATGCTCTACCACTGAGCTACCACGAGAGCTATCCCCCAGCCATTTTAAGGGGTTTATATGTGAATTAAACATGGAAGTGTCAGTCAGCGCAACCAGTAGCCATGGCGGCGAGTGTAGCACACTCTTATGAGCCTATTTGGCGTCGCGTAGCACGTGAACCTATTACGAGTGGGCAGCTGACCAATCGTCCCTCGTATACAACCTAAAGGCACTAAGTCTGCCAGTACGAGACCCTCGTTAATGAATTAAGGAAAGAAGTGTATACTTAAGGGCTCGCTTTTCTGTGTTTTTACACAATAATAATGAGATATAACAGACAATAATGCCAAGGAAAGTATAGGGGAAGATATTAGACCGAAGTGTAATGTAAATATGAAGAAAAGTGGGGGAAAAGATAACTTGCCGTGGGCAGGCTCCGATCCTGCGGCCTTCGAATGACGCGCTCGATGCTCTACCACTGAGCTACCACGACAGCTATCCCCCCAGCCACTTTATGGGGTTTATATGTGAATTAAACATAGGAGTGTCAGTCAGCGCCACCAGTAGCCATGGTGGGAAGTGTAGCACACTCTTATGAGCCTATTTGGCGTCACGTAGCACGTGAACCTATTACGAGTGTCAGCTGACAAATAGTCCCTCGTATACAACCTAAAGACACTAAGTCTGCCAGTGTGAGACCCTCGTTAATAAATTAAGGAAAAAAGTGTATACTTAAGGGCTTGTTTTTCTGAGTTTTTACGCAATAATAATGAGATCTAACAGACAATAATGCCAAGGAAAGTATAGAGGAAGATATCAGACCGAATTGTAATGTAAATATGAAGAAAAGTGGGTGAAAAGATAATTTGCCGTGAGCAGGATGCGAACCTGCGACCTTCGAATGACGCCCTCGATGCCCTACCACTCAGCTACCACTACAGCTATCCCCCCGGCCACTTTATGGGGTTTATATGTGAATTAAACTTAGGAGTGTCAGTCAGCGCCACCAGTAGCCGTGGCGGCGAGTGTAGCACACTCTTGAAAGCCTATTTTGCGTCACATAGCACGTGAACCTATTACGAGTGGGCAGCTGACCAATAGTCCCTCGTGTACAACCTAAAGGCACTAAGTCTGCCAGTACGAGACCCTCGTTAATGAATTGAGGAAAGAAGTGTATACTTGAGGGCTCGTATTTCTGTGTTTTTCACAATAATAATGAGATCTCACAGACAATAATTCCAAGGAAAGCATAGGGGAAGATATTAGACCGAATTGTAATATATTTTAAAAAACGTGGGTGAAAAGATGACTTCCGTGGGCAGGATGCGAACCTGCAACCTTCGAATGACGCGCTCGATGCTCTACCACTGAGCTACCATGACAGCTATCCCCCCCATCCACTTTATGGGGTTTATATGTGAATTAAACATGGGAGTGTCAGTAAGCGCAACCAGTAGCCATAGCGGCGAGTGTAGCACACTCTTATGAGCGAATTTGGCGTCACGTAGCACGTGAACCAATACGAGTGGGCAGCTGACGAATAGTCCCTCCTATACATTCTAAAGGCACTAAGTCTGCCAGTACGAGACCCTCGTTATCGAACTAAGGAAAGAAGTGTATACTTAAGGGCTCGTTTTTCTGTGTTTTCACACAAAAATAATGAGATCTAACAGACAATAATTCAAAGGAAGGCATAGGGGAAGATATTAGACCGAATCGTAATGTATGTTAAGAAACGTGGGTGAAAAGATAACTTCCGTGGGCAGGATGCGAACCTGCTACCTTCGAATGACGCGCTCGATGCTCTACCACTGAGCTACCATGACAGCTATCCCCCCATCCACTTTGTGGGGTTTATATGTGAATTAAACATGGGAGTGTCAGTCAGCGCAACCAGTAGCCATAGCGGCGAGTGTAGCACACTCTTATGAGCCAATTTGGCGTCATGTAGCACGTGAACCAATACGAGTGGGCAGCTGACCAATAGTCCCTCGTATACAACCTAAAGGCACTAAGTCTGCCAGTACGAGACCCTCGTTAATAAATTAAGGAAAGAAGTGTATACTTAAGGGCTTGTTTTTCTGTGTTTTTACACAATAATAATGTGATCTAACAGACAATAATGCCAAGGAAAGTATAGAGGAAGATATTAGACCGAATTTTAATGTAAATATGAAGAAAAGTGGGTGAAAAGATAACTTGCCGTGGGCAGGATGCGAACCTGCGATTTTCGAATGACGCCCTCGATACTCTACCACTGAGCTACCACGACAGCTATCCCACCAGCCACTTTGTGGGGTTTATATGTAAATTAAACATGGGAGTGTCAGTCAGCGCCAGCAGTAGCCATGGCGGTGAGTGTTGCACACTCTAATGAGCCTAATTGGCTCACGTAGCACGTGAACCTATTACGAGTGGGCAGCTGGCCAATAGTCCCTCGTATACAACCCAAATCCACTAAGTCTGCCAGTACGAGACCCTCGTTAATGAATTGAGGAAAGAAGTGTATACTGAAGGGCTCGCTTTTCTGCGTGTTTACACAATAATAATGAGATCTAACAGACAATAATGCCAAGTAAAATACAGGGGAAGATATTGGACCGAATTGTAATGTAAATATGAAGAAAAAAGGGTGAAAAGATAAATTGCCGTGGGCAGGATCCGAACCTGCAACCTTCGAATGACGCGCTCGAAGCTCTACCACTGAGCTACCATGACAGCTATCCTCCCCATCCACTTTATGGAGTTTATATGTGAATTAAACATGGGAGTGTCAGTCAGCTCAACCAGTAGCCATGACGGCGAGTGTAGCACACTCTTATGAGACAATTTTGCGTACGTAGCACGTGAACCAATACGAGTGGGCAGCTGGCCAATAGTCCCTCGTATACAACCTAAAGGCACTAAGTCTGCCAGTAGGAGAGCCTCATTAATAAAAAAAGGAAAGAAGTGTATACTTAAGGGCTTGTTTTTCTGTGTTTTTACACAATAATAGTGAGATCTAACAGACAATAATGCCAAGGGAAGTAAAGAGCAAGATATTAGACCGAATTGTATTGTAAATATGAAGAAAAGTGGGTGAAAAGATAACTTGCCGTGGGCAGCATGCGAACCTGCGACCTTCGAATGACGCCCTCGATACTCTACCACTGAGCTACCACGACAGCTATCCCACCAGCCACTTTGTGGGGTTTATATGTAAATTAAACATAGGAGTGTCAGTCAGCGCCAGCAGTAGCCATGGCGGCGAGTGTAGCACACTCTTTTAAGCCTATGTGGCATCACGTAGCATGTGAACCTATTACGAGTGGGAAGCTGACCAATAGTCCCTCGTATACAACCTAAATCCACTAAGTCTGCCAGTACAAGACCCTAGTTAATGAATTGAGAAAAGAAGTGTATACTTAAGGGCTCGATTTTCTGTGTTTTTACACAATAATATTGAGATATAACAGACAATAATGCCAAGAAAATTATAGGGGAAGATATTAGACCGAAGTGTAAGGTAATATGAAGAAAAGTGGGTGAAAAGATAACTTGCCATGGGCAGGATCCAAACCTGCGACCTTCGAATGACGCGCTCGATGCTCTACCACTGAGCTACCATGACAGCTATCCCCCCCATCCACTTTATGGGGTTTATATGTGAATTAAACATGGGAGTGTCAGTAAGCGCAACCAGTAGCCATAGCGGCGAGTGTAGCACACTCTTATGAGCGAATTTGGCGTCACGTAGCACGTGAACCAATACGAGTGGGCAGCTGACGAATAGTCCCTCCTATACATTCTAAAGGCACTAAGTCTGCCAGTACGAGACCCCCGTTATCGAACTAAGGAAAGAAGTGTATACTTAAGGGCTCGTTTTTCTGTGTTTTTACACAATAATAATGAGATCTAACAGACAATAATTCAAAGGAAGGCATAGGGGAAGATATTAGACCGAATCGTAATGTATGTTAAGAAACGTGGGTGAAAAGATAACTTCCGTGGGCAGGATGCGAACCTGCTACCTTCGAATGACGCGCTCGATGCTCTACCACTGAGCTACCACGACAGCTATCCCCCCATCCACTTTGTGGGGTTTATATGTGAATTAAACATGGGAGTGTCAGTCAGCGCAACCAGTAGCCTTAGCGGCGAGTATAGCACACTCTTATGAGCCAATTAGGCGTCACGTAGCACGTGAACCATTACGAGTGGGCAGCTGACCAATAGTCCCTCGTATACAACCTAAAGGCACTAAGTCTACCAGTACGAGACCCTCGTTAAATAATTAAGGAAAGAAGTGTATACTTAAGGGCTTGTTTTTCTGTGTTTTTACACAATAATAATGTGATCTAACAGACAATAATGCCAAGGAAAGTATAGAAGAAGATATTAGACCGAAATGTAATGTAAATATGAAGAAAAGTGGGTGAAAAGATAACTTGCCGTGGGCAGGATTTGAACCTGCAACCTTCGAATGGCGCGCTCGATGGATAGCTCTCGTGGTACCACTGAGCTACCACGAGAGCTATCCCTCAGCCATTTTAAGGGGTTTATATGTGAATTAAACATGGAAGTGTCAGTCAGTGCAACCAGTCGCCATGGCGTCGAGTGTAGCACACTCTTATGAGCCTATTTGGCGTCGCGTAGCACGTGAACCTATTACGAGTGGGCAGCTGACCAATCGTCCCTCGTATACAACCTAAAGGCACTAATTCTGCCAGTACGAGACCCTCGTTAATGAATTAAGGAAAGAAGTGTATACTTAAGGGCTCGCTTTTCTGTGTTTTTACACAATAATAATGAGATATAACAGACAATAATGCCAAGGAAAGTATAGGGGAAGATATTAGACCGAAGTGTAATGTAAATGTGAAGAAAAGTGGGTATAAAGATAACTTGCCGTGGGAAGGCTCCAATCCTGCGGCCTTCGAATGACGCGCTCGATGCTCTACCACTGAGCTACCACGACAGCTATTCCCACAGCCACTTTATGGGGTTTATATGTGAATTAAACAAGAAGTGTCAGTCAGCGCAACCAGTAGCCGTGGCGGCGAGTGTAGCACACTCTTATGAGCCTATTTGGCGTCGCGTAGCACGTGAACCTATTACGAGTGGGCAGCTGACCAATCGTCTCTCGTATACAACCTAAAGGCACTAAGTCTGCCAGTACGAGACCCTCGGTAATGAATTAAGGAAAGAAGTGTATACTTAAGGGCTCGCTTTTCTGTGTTTTTACACAATAATAATGAGATATAACAGACAAGAATGCCAAGGAAAGTATAGGGGAAGATATTAGACCGAAGTGTAAAGTAAATATGAAGAAAAGTGGGTGAAAAGATAACTTGCCATGGGCAGGCTCCGATCCTGCGGCCTTCGAATAACGCGCTCGATGCTCTACCACTGAGCTACCACGACAGCTATCCCCCCAGCCACTTTATGGGGTTTATATGTGAATTAAACATGGGAGTGTCAGTCAGCGCCACCAGTAGCCATGGTGGGAAGTGTAGCACACTCTTTTAAGCCTATGTGGCATCACGTAGCATGTGAACCTATTACGAGTGGCAGCTGACCAATAGTCCCTCGTATACAACCTAAAGACACTAAGTCTGCCAGTACGAGACCCTCGTTAATAAATTAGGGAAAAAAGTGTATACTTAAGGGCTTGTTGTTCTGAGTTTTTAAGCAATAATAATGAGATCTCACAGACAATAATTCCAAGGAAAGCATAGGGGAAGATATTAGACCGAATCGTAATGTATTTTAAAAAACGTGGGTGAAAAGATGACTTCCGTGGGCAGGATGCGAACCTGCAACCTTCGAATGACGCGCTCGATGCTCTACTACTGAGCTACCATGACAGCTATCCCCCCCCATCCACTTTATGGGGTTTATATGTGAATTAAACATGGGAGTGTCAGTCAGCGCAACCAGTAGCCATAGCGGCGAGTGTAGCACACTTTTATGAGCGAATTTGGCGTCACGCAGCACGTGAACCAATACGAGTGGGCAGCTGACGAATAGTCCCTCTTATACAATCTAAAGGCACTAAGTCTGCCAGTACGAGACCCTCGTTAATGAATTAAGGAAAGAAGTGTATACTTAAGGGCTCGTTTTTCTGTGTTTTTACACAATAATAATGAGATCTAACAGACAATAATTCCAAGGAAGGCATAACGGAAGATATTAGACCGAATCGTAATGTATGTTAAGAAACATGGGTGAAAAGATAACTTCCGTGGGCAGGATGCAAACCTGCAACCTTCGAATGACGCGCTCGATGCTCTACCACTGAGCTACCATGACAGCTATCCCCCCATCCACTTTATGGGGTATATATGTGAATTAAACATGGGAGTGTCAGTCAGCGCAACCAGTAGCCATAGTGGCGACTATAGCACACTCTTATGAGCCAGTTAGGCGTCACGTAGCACGTGAACCATTACGAGTGGGCAGCTGACCAATAGTCCCTCGTATACAACCTAAAGGCACTAAGTCTACCAGTACGAGACCCTCGTTAAATAATTAAGGAAAGAAGTGTATACTTAAGGGCTTGTTTTTCTGTGTTTTTACACAATAATAATGTGATCTAACAGACAATAATGCCAAGGAAAGTATAGAAGAAGATATTAGACCGAAATGTAATGTAAATATGAAGAAAAGTGGGTGAAAAGATAACTTGCCGTGGGCAGGATTCGAACCTGCAACCTTCGAATGGCGCGCTCGATGGATAGCTCTCGTGGTACCACTGAGCTACCACGAGAGCTATCCCTCAGCCATTTTAAGGGGTTTATATGTGAATTAAACATGGAAGTGTCAGTCAGTGCAACCAGTCGCCATGGCGTCGAGTGTAGCACACTCTTATGAGCCTATTTGGCGTCGCGTAGCACGTGAACCTATTACGAGTGGGCAGCTGACCAATCGTCCCTCGTATACAACCTAAAGGCACTAATTCTGCCAGTACGAGACCCTCGTTAATGAATTAAGGAAAGAAGTGTATACTTAAGGGCTCGCTTTTCTGTGTTTTTACACAATAATAATGAGATATAACAGACAATAATGCCAAGGAAAGTATAGGGGAAGATATTAGACCGAAGTGTAATGTAAATGTGAAGAAAAGTGGGTGAAAAGATAACTTGCCGTGGGAAGGCTCCAATCCTGCGGCCTTCGAATGACGCGCTCGATGCTCTACCACTGAGCTACCACGACAGCTATTCCCACAGCCACTTTATGGGGTTTATATGTGAATTAAATATGAAAGTGTCAGTCAGCGCTACCAGTAGCCATTGCGGCGATTGTAGCACACTCGTATAAGCCTATTTGACGTCACATAGCACGTGAACCTAATAGGAGTGGGCAGCTGACCAATAGTCTCTCGTATACAACCTAAAGTCAATAAGTCTGCCAATACGAGACCCTCGTTAATAAATTAAGGAAAGAAGTTTATACTTGAGGGCTCGTTTTTCTGTGTTTTTACACAATAATATTGAGATCTAACAGACAATAATTCCAAGGAAGGCATAGGGGAAGATATTATACCGAATCGTATTGTAAGTTAAGAAACGTGGGTGAAAAGATAACTTCCGTGGGCAGGATGCGAACCTGCAACCTTCGAATGACGTGCTCGATGCTCTACCACTGAGCTACCATGATAGCTATCCCCCCCATCCAATTTATGGGGTTTATATGTGAATTAAACATGGGAGTGTCAGTCAGCGCAACCAGTAGCCATAGCGGCGAGTGTAGCACACTCTTATGAGCCAATTTGGCGTCACGTAGCACGTGAACCAATACAGTGGGCAGCTGACCAATAGTCCCTCGTATAAACCTAAAGGCACTAAGTCTGCCAGTACGAGACCCTCGTTAATAAAATAGGAAAGAAGTGTATACTTAAGGTCTTGTTTTTCTGTGTTTTTACACAATAATAATGTGATCTAACAGACAATAATGCCAAGGAAAGTACAGGGGAAGATATTAGACCAAATTGTAATGTAAATATGAAGAAAAAGGGTAAAAAGATAACTTGCCGTGGGCAGGATCCGAACCTGCAACCTTCGAATGACGCGCTCGATGCTCTACCACTCAGCTACCACGACAGCTATCCCCCCAGCCACTTTATGAGGTTTATATGTGAATTAAACTTCGGAGTGTCAGAAGAGTGAAACTTTGGGCTAGTTGGTATTGCATGATGAAGAACGTACAGCGCGAACACAAGACGGGAATACTAAAGACGGGAATACTAAAGAGGGGAATACTGTGTCCCCTCTTTAGTATTCCCGTCTTGTGTTCGCGCTGTACGTTCTTCATCGGAGTGTCAGTCAGCGCCAGCAGTAGCCATGGCGGCGAGTGTAGCACACTCTAATGAGCCTATTTGGCTCACGTAGCACGTGAACCTATTACGAGTGGGCAGCTGACCAAAAGTCCCTCTTGTACAACCTAAAAGCACAAAGTCTGCCAGTACGAGACCCTCGTTAATGAATTGAGGAAAGAAGTGTATACTTGAGGGCTAGTATTTCTGTGTTTTTCACAATAATAATGAGATCTCACAGACAATAATTCCAAGGAAAGCATAGGGGAAGATATTAGACCAAATTTTAATGTATATATGAAGAAACGTGGGTGAAAATATAACTTCCGTGGGCAGGATCCGAACATGCAACCTTCGAATGGCGCGCTCGATGCTCTACCACTGAGCTACCACGAGAGCTATCCCCCAGCCACTTTATGGGGATTATATGTGAATTAAACATGGGAGTGTCACTCAGCGCCACCAGTAGCCATGGTGGGGAGTGTAGCACACTCTTATTAGCCTATTTGGCGTCACGTAGCACGTGAACCTATTACGAGTGGCAGCTGACCAATAGTCCCTCGTATACAACCTAAAGACACTAAGTCTGCCAGTACGAGACACTATTTATTGAATTAAGAAAAGAAGTGTATACTTAAGGGCTCGTTTTTCTGTGTTTTTACACAATAATAGTGAGATCTAACAGACAGTAATGCCAAGGAAAGCATAGGGAAAGATATTAAACCAAATTGTAATTTAAATATAAAGAAAAGTGGCTGAATAGATAACTTGCCGTGGGCAGGATGCTAACCTGCGACCTTCGAATGGCGCGCTCAATGCTCTACCACTGAGCTACCACGAGAGCTATCCCCCAGCCACTTTAAGCTGTTTATATGTGAATTAAACATTGGAGTGTCAGTCAGCGCAACCAGTAGCAAAGGCGGCGAGTGTAGCACACTCTTATGAGCCCATTTTGGCGTCGCGTAGCACGTGAACCTATTACGAGTGGGCAGCTGACCAATCGTCCCTCGTATACAACCTAAAAGCACTAACTCTGCCAGTACGAGACCCTCGTTAATAAATTAGGGAAAGAAGTGTATACTTAAGGGCTTGTTTTTCTGTGTTTTTACACAATCATAATGTGATCTAACTAAAAATAATGCCAAGAAAAGTATAGAGGAAGATATTAGACCGAATTGTAATGTAAATATGAAGAAAAGTGGGGGAAAAGATAACTTGCCGTGGGCAGGATGCGAACCTGCGACCTTCGAATGACGCCCTCGATACTCTACCACGGAGCTACCACGACAGCTATCCCAGCAGCCACTTTGTGGGGTTTATATGTAAATTAAACTTGGGAGTGTCAGTCAGCGCCAGCAGTAGCCATGGCGGTGAGTGTTGCACACTCTAATGAGCCTATTTGGCTCACGTAGCACGTGAACCTAATACAAGTGGGCAGCTGACCAATAGTCCCTCGGATACAACCTAAATCCACTAAGTCTGCCAGTACGAGACCCTCGTTAATGAATTGTGGAAAGAAGTGTATACTTAGCGCTCGCTTTTCTGCGTTTTTACACAATAATAATGCGATCTAACAGACAATAATGCCAAGTAAAGTACAGGGGAAGGTTTTAGACCAAATTGTAATGTAAATATGAAGAAAAAAGGGTGAAAAGATAACTTGCCGTGGGCAGGATCCAAACCTGCAACCTTCGAATGACGCGCTCGATGCTCTACCACTGAGCTACCATGACAGCTATCCTCCCCATTCACTTTATGGGGTTTATATGTGAATTAAACATGGGAGTGTCACTCAGCGCAACCAGTAGCCATGGCGGCGAAAGTAGCACACTCTTATGAGCCAATTTGGCGTCACGTAGCACGTGAACCGATACGAGTGGGCAGCTGACCAATAGCCCCTCGTATACAACCTAAAGGCACTAAGTCTGCCAGTACGAGACCCTCGTTAATAAATTAAGGGAAAAAGTGTATACTTCTTCTTGTTTGTTTGCTTGTTTTTCTGTGTTTTTACACAATAATAATGAGATCTAACAGACAATAATGCCAGGGAAAGTATACAGGAAGATATTAGACCGAATTGTAATGTAAATATGAAGAAAAGTGGGTGAAAAGATAACTTGCCGTGGGCAGGATGCGAACCAGCGACCTTCGAATGACGCCCTCGATACTCTACCACTGAGCTACCACGACAGCTATCCCACAGCCACTTTGTGGGGTGTATATGTAAATTAAACATGGGAGTGTCAGTCAGCGCCAGCAGTAGCCATGGCGGCGAGTGTAGCACACTCTAATGAGCCAATTTGGCATCACGTAGCACGTGAACCAATACGAGTGGGCAGCTGACCAATAGTGCCTCGTATACAACCTAAATCCACTATGTCTGCCAGTACGAGACCCTTGTTAATGAATTGAGGAAAGAAGTGTATACTTAAGGGCTCGCTTTTCTGTGTTCTTACACAATAATAATGAGATATAACAGACAATAATGCCAAGGAAAGTATAGGGGATGATAATAGACCGAAGTGTTATGTAAATATGAAGAAAAGAGGGTGAAAAGATAACTTGCCGTTGGCAGGATCTGAACCTGCGACCTTCGAATGACGCGCTCGATGCTCTACCACTAAGCTACCACGACAGCTATTCCCACAGCCACTTTATGGGGTTTATATGTGAAATAAATATAAAAGTGTCAGTAAGCGCCACCAGTAGCTATGGCTGCGAGTGTAGCACACTCTTATAAGCCTATTTGACGTCACATAGCACGTGAACCTATTAGGAGTGTCCTGCTGACCAATAGTCTCTCGTATACAACCTAAAGTCACTAAGTCTGCCAATACGAGACCCTCGTTAATAAATTAAGGAAAGAAGTGTATACTTGAGGGATGGTTGTTCCGTGTTTTTACACAATAATAATGAGATCTAACAGACAATGATTCCAATGAAGGCATAGGGGAAGATATTAGACCGAATCGTAGAGTATGTTAAGAAACGTGGGTGAAAAGATAACTTGCCGTGGGCAGGATGCGAACCTGCGACCTTCGAATGACGCCCTCGATACTCTACCACTTTGCTACCACGACAGCTATCCCACCAGCCACATTGTGGTGTTTATATGTAAGTTAAACATGGGAGTGTCAGTCAGCGCCAGCAGTAGCCATGGCGGCGAGTGTTTCACACTCTAATGAGCCTATTTGGCTCACGTAGCACGTGAACCTATTACGAATAGGCAGCTGACCAATAGTCCCTCGTATACAACCTTAATCCACTAAGTCTGCCAGTACGAGACTCTCGTTAATGAATTGAGGAAAGAAGTGTATATATAAGGGCTCGCTTTTCTGCGTTTTTACACAATAATAATGAGATCCAACAGACAATAATGCCAAGTAAAGTACAGGGGAAGATATTATACCAAATTGTAATGTAAATATGAAGAAAAAAGGGTGGAAAGATAACTTGCCGTGGGCAGGATACGAACCTGCACCCTTCGAATGACGCGCTCGATGCTCTACCACTGAGCTACCACGACAGCTATCCCACAGCCACTTTCTGGGGTTTATATGTAAATTAAACATGGGATTGTCAGTCAGCGCCAGCAGTAGCCATGGCGGCGAGTGTAGCACACTCTTATAAGACTATTTGGCACCACGTAGCACGTGAACCTATTACGAGTGGGAAGCTGACCAATAGTCCCTCGTATACAACCTAAAGGCACTAAGTCTGCCAGTACGAGACCCTCGTTAATGAATTAGGAAAAGAAGTGTATACTTGAAGGCTTGTTTTTCTGTGTTTTTACACAATAATAATGAGATCTAACAGACAATAATGCCAAGTAAAGTACAGAGGAAGATATTATATCGAATTGTAATGTAAATATGAAGAAAAAAGGGTGAAAAGATAACTTGCCATGGGCAGGATGCTAACCTGCGACCTTCGAATGACGCCCTCGATATTCTACCACTTAGCTACCACGACAGCTATCGCACCAGCCACTTTGTGGGGTTCATATGTAAATTAAACATGGGAGTGTCAGTCAGCGCCAGCAGTAGCCATGGCGGCGAGTGTAGCACATTCTTTTAAGCCTATTTGGCTCACGTAGCACGTGAACCTATTACAAGTAGGCAGCTGACCAATAGTCTCTCGTATACAACCTAAAGTCACTAAATCTGCCAGTACGAGACCCTCGTTAATGAATTTAGGAAAGAAGTGTATACTTAAGGGCTCGCTTTTCTGTGTTTTTACACAATAATAATGAGATATAACAGACAATAATGCCAAGGAAAGTATACGGGAAGGTATTAGACCGAAGTGTAATGTAAATATGAAGAAAAGTGGGTGAAAAGATAACTTGCCGTGGGCAGGATCCGAACCTGCAACCTTCAAATGGCGCGCTCAATGCTCTACCACTGAGCTACCACGAGAGCTATCCCCCAGCCACTTTAAGCTGTTTATATGTGAATTAAACATTGGAGTGTCAGTCAGCGCAACCAGTAGCAAAGGCGGCGAGTGTAGCACACTCTTATGAGCCTATTTGGCGTCGCGTAGCACGTGAACCTATTACGAGTGGGCAGCTGACCAATCGTCCCTCGTATACAACCTAAAAGCACTAAGTCTGCCAGTACGAGACCCTCGTTAATAAATTAGGGAAAGAAGTGTATACTTAAGGGCTTGTTTTTCTGTGTTTTTACACAATCATAATGTGATCTAACTAAAAATAATGCCAAGAAAAGTATAGAGGAAGATATTAGACCGAATTGTAATGTAAATATGAAGAAAAGTGGGGGAAAAGATAACTTGCCCTGGGCAGGATGCGAACCTGCGACCTTCGAATGACGCCCTCGATACTCTACCACTGAGCTACCACGACAGCTATCCCACCAGCCACTTTGTGGGGTTTATATGTAAATTAAACTTGGGAGTGTCAGTCAGCGCCAGCAGTAGCCATGGCGGTGAGTGTTGCACACTCTAATGAGCCTATTTGGCTCACGTAGCACGTGAACCTAATACGAGTGGGCAGCTGACCAATAGTCCCTCGGATACAACCTAAATCCACTAAGTCTGCCAGTACGAGACCCTCGTTAATGAATTGTGGAAAGAAGTGTATACTTAAGCGCTCGCTTTTCTGCGTTTTTACACAATAATAATGAGATCTAACAGACAATAATGCCAAGTAAAGTACAGCGGAAGGTTTTAGGCCAAATTGTAATGTAAATATGAAGAAAAAAGGGTGAAAAGATAACTTGCCGTGGGCAGGATCCAAACCTGCAACCTTCGAATGACGCGCTCGATGCTCTACCACTGAGCTACCATGACAGCTATCCTCCCCATTCACTTTATGGGGTTTATATGTGAATTAAACATGGGAGTGTCAGTCAGCGCAACCAGTAGCCATGGCGGCGAAAGTAGCACACTCTTATGAGCCAATTTGGCGTCACGTAGCACGTGAACCGATACGAGAGGGCAGCTGACCAATAGCCCCTCGTATACAACCTAAAGGCACTAAGTCTGCCAGTACGAGACCCTCGTTAATAAATTAAGGAAAGAAGTGTATACTTCTTCTTGTTTGTTTGCTTGTTTTTCTGTGTTTTTACACAATAATAATGAGATCTAACAAACAATAATGCCAGGGAAAGTATACAGGAAGATATTAGACCGAATTGTAATGTAAATATGAAGAAAAGTGGGTGAAAAGATAACTTGCCGTGGGCAGGATGCGAACCAGCGACCTTCGAATGACGCCCTCGATACTCTACCACTGAGCTACCACGTCAGCTATCCCACAGCCACTTTGTGGGGTGTATATGTAAATTAAACATGGGAGTGTCAGTCAGCGCCAGCAGTAGGCATGGCGGCGAGTGAACACTCTTTTAAGCCTATTTGGCATCACGTAGCACGTGAACCTATTACGAGTGGGAAGCTGACCAATAGTCCCTCGTATACAACCTAAAGGCCTTAAGTCTGCCAGTACGAGACTCTCGTTAATGAATTGAGGAAAGAAGTGTATATATAAGGGCTCGCTTTTCTGCGTTTTTACACAATAATAATGAGATCCAACAGACAATAATGCCAAGTAAAGTACAGGGGAAGATATTATACCAAATTGTAATGTAAATATGAAGAAAAAAGGGTGAAAAGATAACTTGCCGTGGGCAGGATACGAACCTGCACCCTTCGAATGACGCACTCGATGCTCTACCACTGAGCTACCACGAAAGCTATCCCACAGCCACTTTCTGGGGTTTATATGTAAATTAAACAAGGGATTGTCAGTCAGCGCCAGCAGTAGAGATGGCGGCGAGTGTAGCACACTCTTATAAGACTATTTGGCACCACGTAGCACGTGAACCTATTACGAGTGGGAAGCTGACCAATAGTCCCTCGTATACAATCTAAAGGCACTAAGTCTGCCAGTACGAGACCCTCGTTAATGAATTAGGAAAAGAAGTGTATACTTGAGGGCTTGTTTTTCTGTGTTTTTACACAATATTAATGAGATCTAACCGACAATAATGCCAAGTAAAGTACAGAGGAAGATATTAGATCGAATTGTAATGTAAATATGAAGAAAAAAGGGTGAAAAGATAACTTGCCATGGGCAGGATCCGAACCTGCAACCTTCGACTGATGCGCTCGATGCTCTACCACTCAGCTACCACGACAGCTATCCCCCCAGCCACTTTATGAGGCTTATATGTGAATTAAACATGGGAGTGTCAGTCAGCGCAACCAGTAGCCATAGCGGCGAGTGTAGCACACTCTTATGAGCCAATTTGGCCTCACGTAGCACGTGAACCAATACAGTGGGCAGCTGACCAATAGTCCCTCGTATAAACCTAAAGGCACTAAGTCTGCCAGTACGAGACCCTCGTTAATAAATTAAGGAAAGAAGTGTATACTTCTTCTTGTTTGTTTGCTTGTTTTTCTGTGTTTTTACACAATAATAATGAGATCTAACAAACAATAATGCCAGGGAAAGTATACAGGAAGATATTAGACCGAATTGTAATGTAAATATGAAGAAAAGTGGGTGAAAAGATAACTTGCCGTGGGCAGGATGCGAACCAGCGACCTTCGAATGACGCCCTCGATACTCTACCACTGAGCTACCACGTCAGCTATCCCACAGCCACTTTGTGGGGTGTATATGTAAATTAAACATGGGAGTGTCAGTCAGCGCCAGCAGTAGGCATGGCGGCGAGTGAACACTCTTTTAAGCCTATTTGGCATCACGTAGCACGTGAACCTATTACGAGTGGGAAGCTGACCAATAGTCCCTCGTATACAACCTAAAGGCCTTAAGTCTGCCAGTACGAGACTCTCGTTAATGAATTGAGGAAAGAAGTGTATATATAAGGGCTCGCTTTTCTGCGTTTTTACACAATAATAATGTGATCTAACAGACAATAATGCCAAGGAAAGTACAGGGGAAGATATTAGACCAAATTGTAATGTAAATATGAAGAAAAAGGGTAAAAAGATAACTTGCCGTGGGCAGGATCCGAACCTGCAACCTTCGAATGACGCGCTCGATGCTCTACCACTCAGCTACCACGACAGCTATCCCCCCAGCCACTTTATGAGGTTTATATGTGAATTAAACTTCGGAGTGTCAGTCAGCGCCAGCAGTAGCCATGGCGGCGAGTGTAGCACACTCTAATGAGCCTATTTGGCTCACGTAGCACGTGAACCTATTACGAGTGGGCAGCTGACCAAAAGTCCCTCTTGTACAACCTAAAAGCACAAAGTCTGCCAGTACGAGACCCTCGTTAATGAATTGAGGAAAGAAGTGTATACTTGAGGGCTAGTATTTCTGTGTTTTTCACAATAATAATGAGATCTCACAGACAATAATTCCAAGGAAAGCATAGGGGAAGATATTAGACCAAATTTTAATGTATATATGAAGAAACGTGAGTGAAAATATAACTTCCGTGGGCAGGATCCGAACATGCAACCTTCGAATGGCGCGCTCGATGCTCTACCACTGAGCTACCACGAGAGCTATCCCCCAGCCACTTTATGGGGATTATATGTGAATTAAACATGGGAGTGTCACTCAGCGCCACCAGTAGCCATGGTGGGGAGTGTAGCACACTCTTATTAGCCTATTTGGCGTCACGTAGCACGTGAACCTATTACGAGTGGCAGCTGACCAATAGTCCCTCGTATACAACCTAAAGACACTAAGTCTGCCAGTACGAGACACTATTTATTGAATTAAGAAAAGAAGTGTATACTTAAGGGCTCGTTTTTCTGTGTTTTTACACAATAATAGTGAGATCTAACAGACAGTAATGCCAAGGAAAGCATAGGGAAAGATATTAAACCAAATTGTAATTTAAATATAAAGAAAAGTGGCTGAATAGATAACTTGCCGTGGGCAGGATGCTAACCTGCGACCTTCGAATGGCGCGCTCAATGCTCTACCACTGAGCTACCACGAGAGCTATCCCCCAGCCACTTTAAGCTGTTTATATGTGAATTAAACATTGGAGTGTCAGTCAGCGCAACCAGTAGCAAAGGCGGCGAGTGTAGCACACTCTTATGAGCCCATTTTGGCGTCGCGTAGCACGTGAACCTATTACGAGTGGGCAGCTGACCAATCGTCCCTCGTATACAACCTAAAAGCACTAACTCTGCCAGTACGAGACCCTCGTTAATAAATTAGGGAAAGAAGTGTATACTTAAGGGCTTGTTTTTCTGTGTTTTTACACAATCATAATGTGATCTAACTAAAAATAATGCCAAGAAAAGTATAGAGGAAGATATTAGACCGAATTGTAATGTAAATATGAAGAAAAGTGGGGGAAAAGATAACTTGCCGTTGGCAGGATGCGAACCTGCGACCTTCGAATGACGCCCTCGATACTCTACCACGGAGCTACCACGACAGCTATCCCAGCAGCCACTTTGTGGGGTTTATATGTAAATTAAACTTGGGAGTGTCAGTCAGCGCCAGCAGTAGCCATGGCGGTGAGTGTTGCACACTCTAATGAGCCTATTTGGCTCACGTAGCACGTGAACCTAATACAAGTGGGCAGCTGACCAATAGTCCCTCGGATACAACCTAAATCCACTAAGTCTGCCAGTACGAGACCCTCGTTAATGAATTGTGGAAAGAAGTGTATACTTAGCGCTCGCTTTTCTGCGTTTTTACACAATAATAATGAGATCTAACAGACAATAATGCCAAGTAAAGTACAGGGGAAGGTTTTAGACCAAATTGTAATGTAAATATGAAGAAAAAAGGGTGAAAAGATAACTTGCCGTGGGCAGGATCCAAACCTGCAACCTTCGAATGACGCGCTCGATGCTCTACCACTGAGCTACCATGACAGCTATCCTCCCCATTCACTTTATGGGGTTTATATGTGAATTAAACATGGGAGTGTCACTCAGCGCAACCAGTAGCCATGGCGGCGAAAGTAGCACACTCTTATGAGCCAATTTGGCGTCACGTAGCACGTGAACCGATACGAGTGGGCAGCTGACCAATAGCCCCTCGTATACAACCTAAAGGCACTAAGTCTGCCAGTACGAGACCCTCGTTAATAAATTAAGGGAAAAAGTGTATACTTCTTCTTGTTTGTTTGCTTGTTTTTCTGTGTTTTTACACAATAATAATGAGATCTAACAGACAATAATGCCAGGGAAAGTATACAGGAAGATATTAGACCGAATTGTAATGTAAATATGAAGAAAAGTGGGTGAAAAGATAACTTGCCGTGGGCAGGATGCGAACCAGCGACCTTCGAATGACGCCCTCGATACTCTACCACTGAGCTACCACGACAGCTATCCCACAGCCACTTTGTGGGGTGTATATGTGAATTAAACATGGGAGTGTCAGTCAGCGCCAGCAGTAGCCATGGCGGCGAGTGTAGCACACTCTAATGAGCCAATTTGGCATCACGTAGCACGTGAACCAATACGAGTGGGCAGCTGACCAATAGTGCCTCGTATACAACCTAAATCCACTATGTCTGCCAGTACGAGACCCTTGTTAATGAATTGAGGAAAGAAGTGTATACTTAAGGGCTCGCTTTTCTGTGTTCTTACACAATAATAATGAGATATAACAGACAATAATGCCAAGGAAAGTATAGGGGATGATAATAGACCGAAGTGTTATGTAAATATGAAGAAAAGAGGGTGAAAAGATAACTTGCCGTTGGCAGGATCTGAACCTGCGACCTTCGAATGACGCGCTCGATGCTCTACCACTAAGCTACCACGACAGCTATTCCCACAGCCACTTTATGGGGTTTATATGTGAAATAAATATAAAAGTGTCAGTAAGCGCCACCAGTAGCTATGGCTGCGAGTGTAGCACACTCTTATAAGCCTATTTGACGTCACATAGCACGTGAACCTATTAGGAGTGTCCTGCTGACCAATAGTCCCTCGTATACAACCTAAAGGCACTAAATCTGCCAGTACGAGACCCTCGTTAATGAATTAGGAAAAGAAGTGTATACTTGAAGGCTTGTTTTTCTGTGTTTTTACACAATAATAATGAGATCTAACAGACAGTAATGCCAAGTAAAGTACAGAGGAAGATATTAGATTGAATTGTAATGTAAATATGAAGAAAAAAGGGTGAAAAGATAACTTGCCATGGGCAGGATGCTAACCTGCGACCTTCGAATGACGCCCTCGATATTCTACCACTTAGCTACCACGACAGCTATCGCACCAGCCACTTTGTGGGGTTCATATGTAAATTAAACATGGGAGTGTCAGTCAGCGCCAGCAGTAGCCATGGCGGCGAGTGTAGCACATTCTTTTAAGCCTATTTGGCTCACGTAGCACGTGAACCTATTACAAGTAGGCAGCTGACCAATAGTCTCTCGTATACAACCGAAAGTCACTAAATCTGCCAGTACGAGACCCTCGTTAATGAATTTAGGAAAGAAGTGTATACTTAAGGGCTCGCTTTTCTGTGTTTTTACACAATAATAATGAGATATAACAGACAATAATGCCAAGGAAAGTATACGGGAAGGTATTAGACCGAAGTGTAATGTAAATATGAAGAAAAGTGGGTGAAAAGATAACTTGCCGTGGGCAGGATCCGAACCTGCAACCTTCAAATGGCGCGCTCAATGCTCTACCACTGAGCTACCACGAGAGCTATCCCCCAGCCACTTTAAGCTGTTTATATGTGAATTAAACATTGGAGTGTCAGTCAGCGCAACCAGTAGCAAAGGCGGCGAGTGTAGCACACTCTTATGAGCCTATTTGGCGTCGCGTAGCACGTGAACCTATTACGAGTGGGCAGCTGACCAATCGTCCCTCGTATACAACCTAAAAGCACTAAGTCTGCCAGTACGAGACCCTCGTTAATAAATTAGGGAAAGAAGTGTATACTTAAGGGCTTGTTTTTCTGTGTTTTTACACAATCATAATGTGATCTAACTAAAAATAATGCCAAGAAAAGTATAGAGGAAGATATTAGACCGAATTGTAATGTAAATATGAAGAAAAGTGGGGGAAAAGATAACTTGCCGTGGGCAGGATGCGAACCTGCGACCTTCGAATGACGCCCTCGATACTCTACCACTGAGCTACCACGACAGCTATCCCACCAGCCACTTTGTGGGGTTTATATGTAAATTAAACTTGGGAGTGTCAGTCAGCGCCAGCAGTAGCCATGGCGGTGAGTGTTGCACACTCTAATGAGCCTATTTGGCTCACGTAGCACGTGAACCTAATACGAGTGGGCAGCTGACCAATAGTCCCTCGGATACAACCTAAATCCACTAAGTCTGCCAGTACGAGACCCTCGTTAATGAATTGTGGAAAGAAGTGTATACTTAAGCGCTCGCTTTTCTGCGTTTTTACACAATAATAATGAGATCTAACAGACAATAATGCCAAGTAAAGTACAGCGGAAGGTTTTAAGCCAAATTGTAATGTAAATATGAAGAAAAAAGGGTGAAAAGATAACTTGCCGTGGGCAGGATCCAAACCTGCAACCTTCGAATGACGCGCTCGATGCTCTACCACTGAGCTACCATGACAGCTATCCTCCCCATTCACTTTATGGGGTTTATATGTGAATTAAACATGGGAGTGTCAGTCAGCGCAACCAGTAGCCATGGCGGCGAAAGTAGCACACTCTTATGAGCCAATTTGGCGTCACGTAGCACGTGAACCGATACGAGAGGGCAGCTGACCAATAGCCCCTCGTATACAACCTAAAGGCACTAAGTCTGCCAGTACGAGACCCTCGTTAATAAATTAAGGAAAGAAGTGTATACTTCTTCTTGTTTGTTTGCTTGTTTTTCTGTGTTTTTACACAATAATAATGAGATCTAACAAACAATAATGCCAGGGAAAGTATACAGGAAGATATTAGACCGAATTGTAATGTAAATATGAAGAAAAGTGGGTGAAAAGATAACTTGCCGTGGGCAGGATGCGAACCAGCGACCTTCGAATGACGCCCTCGATACTCTACCACTGAGCTACCACGACAGCTATCCCACAGCCACTTTGTGGGGTGTATATGTAAATTAAACATGGGAGTCTCAGTCAGCGCCAGCAGTAGGCATGGCGGCGAGTGAACACTCTTTTAAGCCTATTTGGCATCACGTAGCACGTGAACCTATTACGAGTGGGAAGCTGACCAATAGTCCCTCGTATACAACCTAAAGGCCTTAAGTCTGCCAGTACGAGACTCTCGTTAATGAATTGAGGAAAGAAGTGTATATATAAGGGCTCGCTTTTCTGCGTTTTTACACAATAATAATGAGATCCAACAGACAATAATGCCAAGTAAAGTACAGGGGAAGATATTATACCAAATAGTAATGTAAATATGAAGAAAAAAGGGTGAAAAGATAACTTGCCGTGGGCAGGATACGAACCTGCACCCTTCGAATGACGCGCTCGATGCTCTACCACTGAGCTACCACGACAGCTATCCCACAGCCACTTTCTGGGGTTTATATGTAAATTAAACAAGGGATTGTCAGTCAGCGCCAGCAGTAGAGATGGCGGCGAGTGTAGCACACTCTTATAAGACTATTTGGCACCACGTAGCACGTGAACCTATTACGAGTGGGAAGCTGACCAATAGTCCCTCGTATACAACCTAAAGGCACTAAGTCTGCCAGTACGAGACCCTCGTTAATGAATTAGGAAAAGAAGTGTATACTTGAGGGCTTGTTTTTCTGTGTTTTTACACAATATTAATGAGATCTAACAGACAATAATGCCAAGTAAAGTACAGAGGAAGATATTAGATCGAATTGTAATGTAAATATGAAGAAAAAAGGGTGAAAAGATAACTTGCCATGGGCAGGATCCGAACCTGCAACCTTCGACTGATGCGCTCGATGCTCTACCACTCAGCTACCACGACAGCTATCCCCCCAGCCACTTTATGAGGCTTATATGTGAATTAAACTTGGTAGTCTCAGTCAGCGCCAGCAGTAGCCATGGCGGCGAGTGTAGCACACTCTAATGAGCCTATTTGGCTCACGTAGCACGTGAACCTATTACAAGTAGGCAGCTGACCAATAGTCCTTCGTATACAACCTAAATCCACTAAGTCTTCCAGTACGAGACCCTCGTTAATGAATTTAGGAAAGAAGTGTATACTTAAGGGCTCGCTTTTCTGTGTTTTTACACAATAATAATGAGATATAACAGACAATATTGCCAAGGAAGGTATAGGGGAAGATATTAGACCGAAGTGTAATGTAAATATGAAGAAAAGTGGGTGAAAAGATAACTTGCCATGGGCAGGATCCAAACCTGCGACCTTTGAATGACGCGCTGGCTGCTCTACCACTCAGCTACCACTACAGCAATCCCCCTGGCCACTTTATGGGGTTTATATGTGAATTAAACTTGGGAGTGTCAGTCAGCGCAACCAGTAGCCATGGCGGCGAGTGTAGCACACTCTTATGAGCCAATTTGGCGTACGTAGCACGTGAACCAATACGAGTGGGCAGCTGGCCAATAGTCCCTCATATACAACCTAAAGGCACTAAGTCTGCCAGTACGAGACCCTCGTTAATAAATTAAGGAAAGAAGTGTATACTTAAGGGCTTGTTTTTGTGTGTTTTTACACAATAATAATGTGATCTAAGAGACAATAATGCCAAGGAAAGTATAGAGGAAGATATTAGACCAAATTGTAATGTAATTATGAAGAAAAGTGGGTGAAAAAATAACTTGCCGTGGGCAGGATGCGAACCTGCGACCTTCGAATGACGCCCTCGATACTCTACCACTGAGCTACCACGACAGCTATCCCACCAGCCACTTTGTGGTGTTTATATGTAAATTAAACATGGGAGTGTCAGTCAGCGCCAGAAGCAGCCTTGGCGGCGAGTGTTTCACACTCTAATGAGCCTATTTGGCTCACGTAGCACGTGAACCTATTACGCGTGGGCAGTGACCAATAGTCCCTCGTATACAACCTAAAGTCACTAAGTCTGCCAGTACGAGACCCTCGGTAATGAATTGAGGAAAGAAGTGTATACATAAGGGCTCGCTTTTCTGCGTTTTACACAATAATAATGAGATCTAACAGACAATGATGCCAAGTAAAGTACAGGGGAAGATATTAGACCAAATTGTAATGTAAATATGAAGAAAAAAGGGTGAAAAAATAACTTGCCGAGGGCAGGATCCGAACCTGCAACCTTCGAATGACGCGCTCGATGCTCTACCACTGAGCTACCACGACAGCTATCCCACAGCCACTTTGTGGGGTTTATATGTAAATTAAACATGGGAGTGTCAGTCAGCGCCAGCAGTAGCCATGGCGGCGAGTGTAGCACACTCTTTTAAGACTATTTGGCATCACGTAGCACGTGAACCTATTACGAGTGCGAAGCTGACCATTAGTCCCTCGTATACAACCTAAATCCACTATGTCTGCCAGTACGAGACTCTTGTTAATGAATTGAGGAATGAAGTGTATACTTAAGGGCTCGCTTTTCTGCGTTTTTACACAATAATAATGAGATCTAACAGACAATAATGCCAAGTAAAGTATAGGGGAAGATATTAAACCAAATTGTAATCTAAATATGAAGAAAAGTGGGTGAATAGATAACTTGCCGTGGGCAGGATCTGAACCTGCAACCTTTGAATGACGCGCTCGATGCTCTACTCCTGAGCTACCACGACAGCTATCCCACCAGCCACTTTGTAGTGTTTATATGTAAATTAAACATGGGAGTGTCAGTCAGCGCCAGCAGTAGCCATGGCGGCGAGTGTAGCACACTCTTATAAGACTATTTGGCACCACGTAGCACGTGAACCTATTAGGAGTGTCCAGCTGACCAATAGTCTCTCGTATACAACCTAAAGTCACTAAGTCTGCCAATACGAGACCCTCGTTAATAAATTAAGGAAAGAAGTGTATACTTGAGGGCTGGTTGTTCCGTGTTTTTACACAATAATAATGAGATCTAACAGACAATGATTCCAATGAAGGCATAGGGGAAGATATTAGACCGAATCAAAATGTATGTTAAGAAACGTGGGTGAAAAGATAACTTGCCGTGGGCAGGATGCGAACCTGCGACCTTCGAATGACGCCCTCGATACTCTACCACTGAGCTACCACGACAGCTATCCCACCAGCCACTTTGTGGTGTTTATATGTAAATTAAACATGGGAGTGTCAGTCAGCGCCAGCAGTAGCCATGGCGGCGAGTGTTTCACACTCTAATGAGCCTATTTGGCTCACGTAGCACGTGAACCTTTTACGAGTGGGCAGCTGACCAATAGTCCCTCGTATACAACCTTAATCCACTAAGTCTGCCAGTACGAGACTCTCGTTAATGAATTGAGGAAAGAAGTGTATATTTAAGGGCTCGCTTTTCTGCGTTTTTACACAATAATAATGAGATCCAACAGACAATAATGCCAAGTAAATTACAGGGGAAGATATTATACCAAATTGTAATGTAAATATGAAGAAAAAAGGGTGAAAAGATAACTTGCCGTGGGCAGGATCCGAACCAGCAACCTTCGAATGACGCGCTCGATGCTCTACCACTGAGCTACCACGACAGCTATCCCACCAGCCACTTTGTAGTGTTTATATGTGAATTAAACATGGGAGTGTCAGTCAGCGCCAGCAGTAGCCATGGCGGCGAGTGTAGCACACTCTTATAAGACTATTTGGCACCACGTAGCACGTGAACCTATTACGAGTGGGAAGCTGACCAATAGTCCCTCGTATACAACCTAAAGGCACTAAGTCTGCCAGTACGAGACCCTCGTTAATGAATTAGGAAAAGAAGTGTATACTTGAGGGCTTGTTTTTCTGTGTTTTTACACAATATTAATGAGATCTAACAGACAATAATGCCAAGTAAAGTACAGAGGAAGATGTTAGATCGAATTGTAATGTAAATATGAAGAAAAAAGGGTGAAAAGATAACTTGCCGTGGGCAGGATCCGAACCTGCAGCCTTCGAATGACGCGCTCAATGCTCTACCACTCAGCTACCACGACACCTATCCCCCAGCCACTTTATGAGGTTTATATGTGAATTA
This sequence comes from Rhipicephalus microplus, assembly GCF_043290135.1. Classification (NCBI taxonomy): domain Eukaryota; kingdom Metazoa; phylum Arthropoda; class Arachnida; order Ixodida; family Ixodidae; genus Rhipicephalus; species Rhipicephalus microplus. The sequence goes on from NC_134710.1 coordinate 480,362,659, forward strand.
AATATGAAAGTGTCAGTCAGCGCAACCAGTAGCCATAGCGGCGAGTGTAGCACACTCTTATGAGCCAATTTGGCATCACGTAGCACGTGAACCAATACGAGTGGGCAGCTGAACAATAGTCCCTCGTATACAACCTAAAGGCACTAAGTCCCCGCCGCGGTGGTCTAGTGGCTAAGGTACTCGGCTGGTGACAAGCAGGGCGCGGGTTCGAATCCCGGCTGCGGTGGCTGCATTTCCGATGGAAGTGGAAATGTTGTAGGCCCGTGTGCTCAGATTTGGGTGCACGTTAAAGAAACCCAGGTGGCCTAAATTTCCGGTGCCCTCTACTACGGTGTCTCTCATAATCATATAGTGGTTTTGGGACGTTAAACCCCACATATCAATCAATCAAAGGCACTGAGTCTGCCAGTACGAGACCCTCGTTATTAAATTAAGGAAAGAAGTGTATACTTAAGGGCTTGTTTTTCTGTGTTTTTACACAATAATAATGTGATCTAACAGACAATAATGCCAAGGAAAGTATAGAGGAATATATTAGACCAAATTGTAATGTAAATATGATGAAAAGTGGGTGAAAATATAACTTGCCGTGGGCAGGTTGCGAACCGTCGACCTTCGAATGACGCCCTCAATACTCTACCACTGAGCTACCACGAAAGCTATCCCACCAGCCACTTTGTGTTGTTTATATGTAAATTAAACATGGGTGTGTCAGTCAGCGCCAGCAGTAGCCATGGCGCCGAATGTAGCGCACTCTAATGAGCTCTATTTGGCGTCACGTAGCGCGTGAACTTATTACGAGTGGGCAGCTGACCAATAGTCCCTCGTATACAACCTAAAAGCTCTAAGTCTGCCAATACGAGACCCTCCTTAATGAATTAAAAAAAGAAGTGTATACTTAAGGGCTCGTTTTTCTGTGTTTTTACACAATAATAATGAGATCTAACAGACAATAATGCCAAGGAAAGTACAGTGTAAGATATTAGACCAAATTGTAATGTAAATATGAAGAAAAGTGGGTAAAAAGATAACTTGCCGAGGGCAGGATCCTACCCTGCGACCTTCGAATGACACCCTCGATACTTTACCACTGAGCTACCACGACAGCTATTCCCCCAGCCACTTTATGGGGTTTATATGTAAACTAAAGATGGGTTTGTCAGTAAGCGTCACCAGTAGCCATGGCGCTGAGTGTAGCACACTCTTATGAGCTCTATTTGGCGTCACGTAGTGCGTGAACTTATTACGAGTGGGCAGCTGATGAATATTCCCTCGTATACAACCTAAAGGCACTAAGTCTGCCAGTAGGAGACCCTCGTTAATGAATTAAGGAAAGAAGTGTATACTTGAGGGCTCGTTTTTCTGTGTTTTTGCACAATAATATTGAGATCTAACAGACAATAATACAAAAAAAGTATTGGGGAAGATATTAGACCGAATGGTAATGTATATATGAAGAAACGTGGGTGAAAAGATAACTTCCGTGGGCAGGATCCGAACCTGCAACCTTCGAATGACGCGCTCGATGCTCTACCACTGAGCTACCATGACAGCTATCCCTCAGCCACTTTATGGGGTTTATAAGAGAATTAAACATGGGAGTGTCAGTCAGCGCAATCAGTAGCCATGGCGGCGAGTGTAGCACACTCTAATGAGCCTATTTGGCGTCACGTAGCAAGTGAGCCGATTACGAGTGTGCAGCTGACCAATAGTCGCTCGTATACAACCTAAAGGCACTAAGTCTGCCAGTACGAGACCCTCGATAATGATTTAGGAAAAGAAGTGTATACTTAAGGGCTCGTTTTATGTGTTTTTACACAATAATAATGAGACCTAACAGACAATAATGCCAAGGAATGTATAGGGGAAGATTCTAGACCGAATTGTAATGTAAATATGAAGAAAAGTGGGTGAAAAGATAGCTTGCCGTGGGCAGGATCCAAACCTGCGACGTTCGACTGACGAGCTCGATGCTCCACCACTGAGCTACCACGACAGCTATCCCCCCAGCCACTTTATGGGATTTATACGCGAATTAAACATGGGAGTGTCAGTCAGCGCCACCAGTAGCCATGGCGGCGAGTGTAGCACTCTCTTATGAGCCTATTTGGCGTCACGTAGGACGTGAACCTATTACGAGTGGGCAGCTGACCAATAGTCCCTCGTATACAACCTAAAGGCACTAAGTCTGCAAGTACGAGACTCTCGTTAATGAATTAAGGAAAGAAGTGTATACTTGAGGGCTCGTTTTCTGGGTTTTTACACAATAATAATGAGATTTAACAGACAGTCTTGCCAAGGAACTTATAGGGGAAGATATTAGACATAATTGTAATGAAAATATGAAGAAAAGAGTGTGAAAAGATAACTTGCCATGGGCAGGCTCTGAACCTGTGACCTTCGAATGACGCCCTCGATACTCTAACACTGAGCTACCACGACAGCTATCCCAAAGCCACTTTATGGGGTTTATAAGTCAATTAAACATGGGAGTGTCAGTCAGCGCAAACTGCAGACATGGCGGCGAGTGTAGCACACTCTTATGAGCCTATTTCGCGTAACGCAGGACGTGAACCTATTACGAGTGGGCAGCTGACCATTAGTCCCTCGTGTACAACCTAAAGACACTAAGTCTGCCAGTACGAGAACCTCGTTAATGAATTAAGAAAAGAAGTGTATTCTTGAAGGCTCGTTTTTCTGTGTTTTTACACAATAATATTGAGATCTAACAGACAATAATGCCAAGGAAAGAATAGGGGAAGATATTAGACCAAATTGTAATGGAAATATGAAGAAAAGTGGAAGAAAAGATAACTTTCTGTGGGCAGGATGCGAACCTGCGACCTTCGAATGACGCCCTCGATACTCTACCACGGAGCTACCACGACAGCTATCTCACCAGCCACTTTGTGGGGTTTATATGTAAATTAAACATGGGAGTGTCAATCAGCGCCAGCAGTAGCCATGGCGGCGAGTGTAGCACACTCTTTTAAGCCTACTTGGCATCATGTAGCATGTGAACCTATTACGAGTGGGAAATTGGCCAATTGTCCCTCGTATACAACCTAAGGGCACGAAGTCTGCCAGTACGAGACCCTCGTTAATGAATTAAGAAAAGAAGTCTATACTTGAGGGCTCGTTTTTCTGTGTTTTTACACAATAATAATGCGATCTAACAGACAATAATTCCAAGGAAGGCATAGGGGAAGATATTAGACCGAATAGTAATGTATGTTAAGAAACGTGGGTGAAAAGATAACTTCCGTGGGCAGGATCTGAACCTGCGACCTTCGAATGACGCGCTCGATGCTCTTCCACTGAGCTACCACGACAGCTATTCCCAGCGCCACTTTATGGGGTTTATAAGTGAATTAAATATGAAACTGTCAGTCAGCGCCACCAATAGCCATGACGGCAAGTGTAGCACACTCTTATAGGCCTATTTGACGTCACATAGCACGTGAACCTATTAGGAGTGGGCAGCTGACCAATAGTCTCTCGTATACAACCTAAAGTCACTAAGTCTGCCAATACGAGAACCTCGATAATAAATTAGGGAAATGACTGTATACTTGAGGGCTCGTTTTTCTGTGTTTTTACACAATAATAATAAGATCTAACAGACAATAATTTCAAGGAAGGCATAGGGGAAGATATTAGACCGAATCGTAAAGTACTTTAAAAAACGTGGGTGAAAAGATAACTTCCGTGGGCAGGATGCGATCCTGCAACTTTCGAATGACGCGCTTGATGCGCTACCACTGAGCTACCATGACAGCTATCCTCCCCATCCACTTTATGGGGTTTATATGTGAATTAAACATGGGAGTGTCAGTCAGCGCAACCAGTAGCCATAGCGGCGAGTGTAGCACACTCTTATGAGCCAATTTGGCGTCACGTAGCACGTGAACCAAAACGAGTGGGCAGCTGACCAATAGTCCCTCGTATACAATCTAAAGGCACTAAGTCTGCCAGTACGAGACCCTCGTTAATGAATTAAGGAAAGAAGTGTATACTTAAGGGCTCGTTTTTCTGTGTTTTTGCACAATAATAATGAGATCTAACAGACAATAATTCCAAGGAAGGCATAGGGGAAGATATTAGACCGAATCGTAATGTATGCTAAGAAACGTGGGTGAAAAGATAACTTCCGTGGGCAGGATGCGAACCTGCAACCTTCGAATGACGCGCTCGATGCTCTACCACTGATCTACCATGACAGCTATCCCCCCCCCATCCACTTTATGGGGTTTATATGTGAATTAAACATGGGAGTGTCAGTCAGCGCAACCAGTAGCCATAGCGGCGAGTGTAGCACACTCTTATGAGCCAATTTGGCGTCACGTAGCACGTGAACCTATTACGAGTGGGCAGCTGACCAATAGTCTCTCGTATACAACCTAAAGGCACTAAGTCTGCCAGTACGAGACCCTCGTTAATAAATTAGGGAAAGAAGTGTATACTTAAGAGCTTGTTTTTCAGTGTTTTTACACAATCATAATGTGATCTAACAGACAATAATGCCAAGAAAAGTATAGGGGAAGATGTTAGACCAAACTGTAATGTAAATATGAAGAAAAGTGGGTGAAAAGATAGCTTCCGTGGGCAGGATTCGAACCTGCAACCTTCGAATGGTGCGCTCAATGCTCTACCACTGAGCTACCACGAGAGCTATCCCCCAGCCATTTTAAGGGGTTTATATGTGAATTAAACATGGAAGTGTCAGTCAGCGCAACCAGTAGCCATGGCGGCGAGTGTAGCACACTCCTATGAGCCTATTTGGCGTCGCGTAGCACGTGAACCTATTACGAGTGGGCAGCTGACCAATCGTCCCTCGTATACAACCTAAAGGCACTAAGTCTGCCAGTACGAGACCCTCGTTAATGAATTAAGGAAAGAAGTGTATACTTAAGGGCTCGCTTTTCTGTGTTTTTACACAATAATAATGAGATATAACAGACAATAATGCCAAGGAAAGTATAGGGGAAGATATTAGACCGAAGTGTAATGTAAATATGAAGAAAAGTGGGGGAAAAGATAACTTGCCGTGGGCAGGCTCCGATCCTGCGGCCTTCGAATGACGCGCTCGATGCTCTACCACTGAGCTACCACGACAGCTATCCCCCCAGCCACTTTATGGGGTTTATATGTGAATTAAACATAGGAGTGTCAGTCAGCGCCACCAGTAGCCATGGTGGGAAGTGTAGCACACTCTTATGAGCCTATTTGGCGTCACGTAGCACGTGAACCTATTACGAGTGTCAGCTGACAAATAGTCCCTCGTATACAACCTAAAGACACTAAGTCTGCCAGTGTGAGACCCTCGTTAATAAATTAAGGAAAAAAGTGTATACTTAAGGGCTTGTTTTTCTGAGTTTTTACGCAATAATAATGAGATCTAACAGACAATAATGCCAAGGAAAGTATAGAGGAAGATATCAGACCGAATTGTAATGTAAATATGAAGAAAAGTGGGTGAAAAGATAATTTGCCGTGAGCAGGATGCGAACCTGCGACCTTCGAATGACGCCCTCGATGCCCTACCACTCAGCTACCACTACAGCTATCCCCCCGGCCACTTTATGGGGTTTATATGTGAATTAAACTTAGGAGTGTCAGTCAGCGCCACCAGTAGCCGTGGCGGCGAGTGTAGCACACTCTTGAAAGCCTATTTTGCGTCACATAGCACGTGAACCTATTACGAGTGGGCAGCTGACCAATAGTCCCTCGTGTACAACCTAAAGGCACTAAGTCTGCCAGTACGAGACCCTCGTTAATGAATTGAGGAAAGAAGTGTATACTTGAGGGCTCGTATTTCTGTGTTTTTCACAATAATAATGAGATCTCACAGACAATAATTCCAAGGAAAGCATAGGGGAAGATATTAGACCGAATTGTAATATATTTTAAAAAACGTGGGTGAAAAGATGACTTCCGTGGGCAGGATGCGAACCTGCAACCTTCGAATGACGCGCTCGATGCTCTACCACTGAGCTACCATGACAGCTATCCCCCCCATCCACTTTATGGGGTTTATATGTGAATTAAACATGGGAGTGTCAGTAAGCGCAACCAGTAGCCATAGCGGCGAGTGTAGCACACTCTTATGAGCGAATTTGGCGTCACGTAGCACGTGAACCAATACGAGTGGGCAGCTGACGAATAGTCCCTCCTATACATTCTAAAGGCACTAAGTCTGCCAGTACGAGACCCTCGTTATCGAACTAAGGAAAGAAGTGTATACTTAAGGGCTCGTTTTTCTGTGTTTTTACACAATAATAATGAGATCTAACAGACAATAATTCAAAGGAAGGCATAGGGGAAGATATTAGACCGAATCGTAATGTATGTTAAGAAACGTGGGTGAAAAGATAACTTCCGTGGGCAGGATGCGAACCTGCTACCTTCGAATGACGCGCTCGATGCTCTACCACTGAGCTACCATGACAGCTATCCCCCCATCCACTTTGTGGGGTTTATATGTGAATTAAACATGGGAGTGTCAGTCAGCGCAACCAGTAGCCATAGCGGCGAGTGTAGCACACTCTTATGAGCCAATTTGGCGTCATGTAGCACGTGAACCAATACGAGTGGGCAGCTGACCAATAGTCCCTCGTATACAACCTAAAGGCACTAAGTCTGCCAGTACGAGACCCTCGTTAATAAATTAAGGAAAGAAGTGTATACTTAAGGGCTTGTTTTTCTGTGTTTTTACACAATAATAATGTGATCTAACAGACAATAATGCCAAGGAAAGTATAGAGGAAGATATTAGACCGAATTTTAATGTAAATATGAAGAAAAGTGGGTGAAAAGATAACTTGCCGTGGGCAGGATGCGAACCTGCGATTTTCGAATGACGCCCTCGATACTCTACCACTGAGCTACCACGACAGCTATCCCACCAGCCACTTTGTGGGGTTTATATGTAAATTAAACATGGGAGTGTCAGTCAGCGCCAGCAGTAGCCATGGCGGTGAGTGTTGCACACTCTAATGAGCCTAATTGGCTCACGTAGCACGTGAACCTATTACGAGTGGGCAGCTGGCCAATAGTCCCTCGTATACAACCCAAATCCACTAAGTCTGCCAGTACGAGACCCTCGTTAATGAATTGAGGAAAGAAGTGTATACTGAAGGGCTCGCTTTTCTGCGTGTTTACACAATAATAATGAGATCTAACAGACAATAATGCCAAGTAAAATACAGGGGAAGATATTGGACCGAATTGTAATGTAAATATGAAGAAAAAAGGGTGAAAAGATAAATTGCCGTGGGCAGGATCCGAACCTGCAACCTTCGAATGACGCGCTCGAAGCTCTACCACTGAGCTACCATGACAGCTATCCTCCCCATCCACTTTATGGAGTTTATATGTGAATTAAACATGGGAGTGTCAGTCAGCTCAACCAGTAGCCATGACGGCGAGTGTAGCACACTCTTATGAGACAATTTTGCGTACGTAGCACGTGAACCAATACGAGTGGGCAGCTGGCCAATAGTCCCTCGTATACAACCTAAAGGCACTAAGTCTGCCAGTAGGAGAGCCTCATTAATAAAAAAAGGAAAGAAGTGTATACTTAAGGGCTTGTTTTTCTGTGTTTTTACACAATAATAGTGAGATCTAACAGACAATAATGCCAAGGGAAGTAAAGAGCAAGATATTAGACCGAATTGTATTGTAAATATGAAGAAAAGTGGGTGAAAAGATAACTTGCCGTGGGCAGCATGCGAACCTGCGACCTTCGAATGACGCCCTCGATACTCTACCACTGAGCTACCACGACAGCTATCCCACCAGCCACTTTGTGGGGTTTATATGTAAATTAAACATAGGAGTGTCAGTCAGCGCCAGCAGTAGCCATGGCGGCGAGTGTAGCACACTCTTTTAAGCCTATGTGGCATCACGTAGCATGTGAACCTATTACGAGTGGGAAGCTGACCAATAGTCCCTCGTATACAACCTAAATCCACTAAGTCTGCCAGTACAAGACCCTAGTTAATGAATTGAGAAAAGAAGTGTATACTTAAGGGCTCGATTTTCTGTGTTTTTACACAATAATATTGAGATATAACAGACAATAATGCCAAGAAAATTATAGGGGAAGATATTAGACCGAAGTGTAAGGTAATATGAAGAAAAGTGGGTGAAAAGATAACTTGCCATGGGCAGGATCCAAACCTGCGACCTTCGAATGACGCGCTCGATGCTCTACCACTGAGCTACCATGACAGCTATCCCCCCCATCCACTTTATGGGGTTTATATGTGAATTAAACATGGGAGTGTCAGTAAGCGCAACCAGTAGCCATAGCGGCGAGTGTAGCACACTCTTATGAGCGAATTTGGCGTCACGTAGCACGTGAACCAATACGAGTTGGCAGCTGACGAATAGTCCCTCCTATACATTCTAAAGGCACTAAGTCTGCCAGTACGAGACCCTCGTTATCGAACTAAGGAAAGAAGTGTATACTTAAGGGCTCGTTTTTCTGTGTTTTTACACAATAATAATGAGATCTAACAGACAATAATTCAAAGGAAGGCATAGGGGAAGATATTAGACCGAATCGTAATGTATGTTAAGAAACGTGGGTGAAAAGATAACTTCCGTGGGCAGGATGCGAACCTGCTACCTTCGAATGACGCGCTCGATGCTCTACCACTGAGCTACCACGACAGCTATCCCCCCATCCACTTTGTGGGGTTTATATGTGAATTAAACATGGGAGTGTCAGTCAGCGCAACCAGTAGCCTTAGCGGCGAGTATAGCACACTCTTATGAGCCAATTAGGCGTCACGTAGCACGTGAACCATTACGAGTGGGCAGCTGACCAATAGTCCCTCGTATACAACCTAAAGGCACTAAGTCTACCAGTACGAGACCCTCGTTAAATAATTAAGGAAAGAAGTGTATACTTAAGGGCTTGTTTTTCTGTGTTTTTACACAATAATAATGTGATCTAACAGACAATAATGCCAAGGAAAGTATAGAAGAAGATATTAGACCGAAATGTAATGTAAATATGAAGAAAAGTGGGTGAAAAGATAACTTGCCGTGGGCAGGATTTGAACCTGCAACCTTCGAATGGCGCGCTCGATGGATAGCTCTCGTGGTACCACTGAGCTACCACGAGAGCTATCCCTCAGCCATTTTAAGGGGTTTATATGTGAATTAAACATGGAAGTGTCAGTCAGTGCAACCAGTCGCCATGGCGTCGAGTGTAGCACACTCTTATGAGCCTATTTGGCGTCGCGTAGCACGTGAACCTATTACGAGTGGGCAGCTGACCAATCGTCCCTCGTATACAACCTAAAGGCACTAATTCTGCCAGTACGAGACCCTCGTTAATGAATTAAGGAAAGAAGTGTATACTTAAGGGCTCGCTTTTCTGTGTTTTTACACAATAATAATGAGATATAACAGACAATAATGCCAAGGAAAGTATAGGGGAAGATATTAGACCGAAGTGTAATGTAAATGTGAAGAAAAGTGGGTATAAAGATAACTTGCCGTGGGAAGGCTCCAATCCTGCGGCCTTCGAATGACGCGCTCGATGCTCTACCACTGAGCTACCACGACAGCTATTCCCACAGCCACTTTATGGGGTTTATATGTGAATTAAACAAGAAGTGTCAGTCAGCGCAACCAGTAGCCGTGGCGGCGAGTGTAGCACACTCTTATGAGCCTATTTGGCGTCGCGTAGCACGTGAACCTATTACGAGTGGGCAGCTGACCAATCGTCTCTCGTATACAACCTAAAGGCACTAAGTCTGCCAGTACGAGACCCTCGGTAATGAATTAAGGAAAGAAGTGTATACTTAAGGGCTCGCTTTTCTGTGTTTTTACACAATAATAATGAGATATAACAGACAAGAATGCCAAGGAAAGTATAGGGGAAGATATTAGACCGAAGTGTAAAGTAAATATGAAGAAAAGTGGGTGAAAAGATAACTTGCCATGGGCAGGCTCCGATCCTGCGGCCTTCGAATAACGCGCTCGATGCTCTACCACTGAGCTACCACGACAGCTATCCCCCCAGCCACTTTATGGGGTTTATATGTGAATTAAACATGGGAGTGTCAGTCAGCGCCACCAGTAGCCATGGTGGGAAGTGTAGCACACTCTTATTAGCCTATTTGGCGTCACGTAGCACGTGAACCTATTACGAGTGGCAGCTGACCAATAGTCCCTCGTATACAACCTAAAGACACTAAGTCTGCCAGTACGAGACCCTCGTTAATAAATTAGGGAAAAAAGTGTATACTTAAGGGCTTGTTGTTCTGAGTTTTTACGCAATAATAATGAGATCTCACAGACAATAATTCCAAGGAAAGCATAGGGGAAGATATTAGACCGAATCGTAATGTATTTTAAAAAACGTGGGTGAAAAGATGACTTCCGTGGGCAGGATGCGAACCTGCAACCTTCGAATGACGCGCTCGATGCTCTACTACTGAGCTACCATGACAGCTATCCCCCCCCCATCCACTTTATGGGGTTTATATGTGAATTAAACATGGGAGTGTCAGTCAGCGCAACCAGTAGCCATAGCGGCGAGTGTAGCACACTTTTATGAGCGAATTTGGCGTCACGCAGCACGTGAACCAATACGAGTGGGCAGCTGACGAATAGTCCCTCTTATACAATCTAAAGGCACTAAGTCTGCCAGTACGAGACCCTCGTTAATGAATTAAGGAAAGAAGTGTATACTTAAGGGCTCGTTTTTCTGTGTTTTTACACAATAATAATGAGATCTAACAGACAATAATTCCAAGGAAGGCATAACGGAAGATATTAGACCGAATCGTAATGTATGTTAAGAAACATGGGTGAAAAGATAACTTCCGTGGGCAGGATGCAAACCTGCAACCTTCGAATGACGCGCTCGATGCTCTACCACTGAGCTACCATGACAGCTATCCCCCCATCCACTTTATGGGGTATATATGTGAATTAAACATGGGAGTGTCAGTCAGCGCAACCAGTAGCCATAGTGGCGACTATAGCACACTCTTATGAGCCAGTTAGGCGTCACGTAGCACGTGAACCATTACGAGTGGGCAGCTGACCAATAGTCCCTCGTATACAACCTAAAGGCACTAAGTCTACCAGTACGAGACCCTCGTTAAATAATTAAGGAAAGAAGTGTATACTTAAGGGCTTGTTTTTCTGTGTTTTTACACAATAATAATGTGATCTAACAGACAATAATGCCAAGGAAAGTATAGAAGAAGATATTAGACCGAAATGTAATGTAAATATGAAGAAAAGTGGGTGAAAAGATAACTTGCCGTGGGCAGGATTCGAACCTGCAACCTTCGAATGGCGCGCTCGATGGATAGCTCTCGTGGTACCACTGAGCTACCACGAGAGCTATCCCTCAGCCATTTTAAGGGGTTTATATGTGAATTAAACATGGGAGTGTCAGTCAGCGCAACCAGTAGCCATAGCGGCGAGTGTAGCACACTTTTATGAGCGAATTTGGCGTCACGCAGCACGTGAACCAATACGAGTGGGCAGCTGACGAATAGTCCCTCTTATACAATCTAAAGGCACTAAGTCTGCCAGTACGAGACCCTCGTTAATGAATTAAGGAAAGAAGTGTATACTTAAGGGCTCGTTTTTCTGTGTTTTTACACAATAATATTGAGATCTAACAGACAATAATTCCAAGGAAGGCATAGGGGAAGATATTATACCGAATCGTATTGTAAGTTAAGAAACGTGGGTGAAAAGATAACTTCCGTGGGCAGGATGCGAACCTGCAACCTTCGAATGACGTGCTCGATGCTCTACCACTGAGCTACCATGATAGCTATCCCCCCCATCCAATTTATGGGGTTTATATGTGAATTAAACATGGGAGTGTCAGTCAGCGCAACCAGTAGCCATAGCGGCGAGTGTAGCACACTCTTATGAGCCAATTTGGCGTCACGTAGCACGTGAACCAATACAGTGGGCAGCTGACCAATAGTCCCTCGTATAAACCTAAAGGCACTAAGTCTGCCAGTACGAGACCCTCGTTAATAAAATAGGAAAGAAGTGTATACTTAAGGTCTTGTTTTTCTGTGTTTTTACACAATAATAATGTGATCTAACAGACAATAATGCCAAGGAAAGTACAGGGGAAGATATTAGACCAAATTGTAATGTAAATATGAAGAAAAAGGGTAAAAAGATAACTTGCCGTGGGCAGGATCCGAACCTGCAACCTTCGAATGACGCGCTCGATGCTCTACCACTCAGCTACCACGACAGCTATCCCCCCAGCCACTTTATGAGGTTTATATGTGAATTAAACTTCGGAGTGTCAGTCAGCGCCAGCAGTAGCCATGGCGGCGAGTGTAGCACACTCTAATGAGCCTATTTGGCTCACGTAGCACGTGAACCTATTACGAGTGGGCAGCTGACCAAAAGTCCCTCTTGTACAACCTAAAAGCACAAAGTCTGCCAGTACGAGACCCTCGTTAATGAATTGAGGAAAGAAGTGTATACTTGAGGGCTAGTATTTCTGTGTTTTTCACAATAATAATGAGATCTCACAGACAATAATTCCAAGGAAAGCATAGGGGAAGATATTAGACCAAATTTTAATGTATATATGAAGAAACGTGGGTGAAAATATAACTTCCGTGGGCAGGATCCGAACATGCAACCTTCGAATGGCGCGCTCGATGCTCTACCACTGAGCTACCACGAGAGCTATCCCCCAGCCACTTTATGGGGATTATATGTGAATTAAACATGGGAGTGTCACTCAGCGCCACCAGTAGCCATGGTGGGGAGTGTAGCACACTCTTATTAGCCTATTTGGCGTCACGTAGCACGTGAACCTATTACGAGTGGCAGCTGACCAATAGTCCCTCGTATACAACCTAAAGACACTAAGTCTGCCAGTACGAGACACTATTTATTGAATTAAGAAAAGAAGTGTATACTTAAGGGCTCGTTTTTCTGTGTTTTTACACAATAATAGTGAGATCTAACAGACAGTAATGCCAAGGAAAGCATAGGGAAAGATATTAAACCAAATTGTAATTTAAATATAAAGAAAAGTGGCTGAATAGATAACTTGCCGTGGGCAGGATGCTAACCTGCGACCTTCGAATGGCGCGCTCAATGCTCTACCACTGAGCTACCACGAGAGCTATCCCCCAGCCACTTTAAGCTGTTTATATGTGAATTAAACATTGGAGTGTCAGTCAGCGCAACCAGTAGCAAAGGCGGCGAGTGTAGCACACTCTTATGAGCCCATTTTGGCGTCGCGTAGCACGTGAACCTATTACGAGTGGGCAGCTGACCAATCGTCCCTCGTATACAACCTAAAAGCACTAACTCTGCCAGTACGAGACCCTCGTTAATAAATTAGGGAAAGAAGTGTATACTTAAGGGCTTGTTTTTCTGTGTTTTTACACAATCATAATGTGATCTAACTAAAAATAATGCCAAGAAAAGTATAGAGGAAGATATTAGACCGAATTGTAATGTAAATATGAAGAAAAGTGGGGGAAAAGATAACTTGCCGTGGGCAGGATGCGAACCTGCGACCTTCGAATGACGCCCTCGATACTCTACCACGGAGCTACCACGACAGCTATCCCAGCAGCCACTTTGTGGGGTTTATATGTAAATTAAACTTGGGAGTGTCAGTCAGCGCCAGCAGTAGCCATGGCGGTGAGTGTTGCACACTCTAATGAGCCTATTTGGCTCACGTAGCACGTGAACCTAATACAAGTGGGCAGCTGACCAATAGTCCCTCGGATACAACCTAAATCCACTAAGTCTGCCAGTACGAGACCCTCGTTAATGAATTGTGGAAAGAAGTGTATACTTAGCGCTCGCTTTTCTGCGTTTTTACACAATAATAATGCGATCTAACAGACAATAATGCCAAGTAAAGTACAGGGGAAGGTTTTAGACCAAATTGTAATGTAAATATGAAGAAAAAAGGGTGAAAAGATAACTTGCCGTGGGCAGGATCCAAACCTGCAACCTTCGAATGACGCGCTCGATGCTCTACCACTGAGCTACCATGACAGCTATCCTCCCCATTCACTTTATGGGGTTTATATGTGAATTAAACATGGGAGTGTCACTCAGCGCAACCAGTAGCCATGGCGGCGAAAGTAGCACACTCTTATGAGCCAATTTGGCGTCACGTAGCACGTGAACCGATACGAGTGGGCAGCTGACCAATAGCCCCTCGTATACAACCTAAAGGCACTAAGTCTGCCAGTACGAGACCCTCGTTAATAAATTAAGGGAAAAAGTGTATACTTCTTCTTGTTTGTTTGCTTGTTTTTCTGTGTTTTTACACAATAATAATGAGATCTAACAGACAATAATGCCAGGGAAAGTATACAGGAAGATATTAGACCGAATTGTAATGTAAATATGAAGAAAAGTGGGTGAAAAGATAACTTGCCGTGGGCAGGATGCGAACCAGCGACCTTCGAATGACGCCCTCGATACTCTACCACTGAGCTACCACGACAGCTATCCCACAGCCACTTTGTGGGGTGTATATGTAAATTAAACATGGGAGTGTCAGTCAGCGCCAGCAGTAGCCATGGCGGCGAGTGTAGCACACTCTAATGAGCCAATTTGGCATCACGTAGCACGTGAACCAATACGAGTGGGCAGCTGACCAATAGTGCCTCGTATACAACCTAAATCCACTATGTCTGCCAGTACGAGACCCTTGTTAATGAATTGAGGAAAGAAGTGTATACTTAAGGGCTCGCTTTTCTGTGTTCTTACACAATAATAATGAGATATAACAGACAATAATGCCAAGGAAAGTATAGGGGATGATAATAGACCGAAGTGTTATGTAAATATGAAGAAAAGAGGGTGAAAGATAACTTGCCGTTGGCAGGATCTGAACCTGCGACCTTCGAATGACGCGCTCGATGCTCTACCACTAAGCTACCACGACAGCTATTCCCACAGCCACTTTATGGGGTTTATATGTGAAATAAATATAAAAGTGTCAGTAAGCGCCACCAGTAGCTATGGCTGCGAGTGTAGCACACTCTTATAAGCCTATTTGACGTCACATAGCACGTGAACCTATTAGGAGTGTCCTGCTGACCAATAGTCTCTCGTATACAACCTAAAGTCACTAAGTCTGCCAATACGAGACCCTCGTTAATAAATTAAGGAAAGAAGTGTATACTTGAGGGATGGTTGTTCCGTGTTTTTACACAATAATAATGAGATCTAACAGACAATGATTCCAATGAAGGCATAGGGGAAGATATTAGACCGAATCGTAGAGTATGTTAAGAAACGTGGGTGAAAAGATAACTTGCCGTGGGCAGGATGCGAACCTGCGACCTTCGAATGACGCCCTCGATACTCTACCACTTTGCTACCACGACAGCTATCCCACCAGCCACATTGTGGTGTTTATATGTAAGTTAAACATGGGAGTGTCAGTCAGCGCCAGCAGTAGCCATGGCGGCGAGTGTTTCACACTCTAATGAGCCTATTTGGCTCACGTAGCACGTGAACCTATTACGAATAGGCAGCTGACCAATAGTCCCTCGTATACAACCTTAATCCACTAAGTCTGCCAGTACGAGACTCTCGTTAATGAATTGAGGAAAGAAGTGTATATATAAGGGCTCGCTTTTCTGCGTTTTTACACAATAATAATGAGATCCAACAGACAATAATGCCAAGTAAAGTACAGGGGAAGATATTATACCAAATTGTAATGTAAATATGAAGAAAAAAGGGTGGAAAGATAACTTGCCGTGGGCAGGATACGAACCTGCACCCTTCGAATGACGCGCTCGATGCTCTACCACTGAGCTACCACGACAGCTATCCCACAGCCACTTTCTGGGGTTTATATGTAAATTAAACATGGGATTGTCAGTCAGCGCCAGCAGTAGCCATGGCGGCGAGTGTAGCACACTCTTATAAGACTATTTGGCACCACGTAGCACGTGAACCTATTACGAGTGGGAAGCTGACCAATAGTCCCTCGTATACAACCTAAAGGCACTAAGTCTGCCAGTACGAGACCCTCGTTAATGAATTAGGAAAAGAAGTGTATACTTGAAGGCTTGTTTTTCTGTGTTTTTACACAATAATAATGAGATCTAACAGACAATAATGCCAAGTAAAGTACAGAGGAAGATATTATATCGAATTGTAATGTAAATATGAAGAAAAAAGGGTGAAAAGATAACTTGCCATGGGCAGGATGCTAACCTGCGACCTTCGAATGACGCCCTCGATATTCTACCACTTAGCTACCACGACAGCTATCGCACCAGCCACTTTGTGGGGTTCATATGTAAATTAAACATGGGAGTGTCAGTCAGCGCCAGCAGTAGCCATGGCGGCGAGTGTAGCACATTCTTTTAAGCCTATTTGGCTCACGTAGCACGTGAACCTATTACAAGTAGGCAGCTGACCAATAGTCTCTCGTATACAACCTAAAGTCACTAAATCTGCCAGTACGAGACCCTCGTTAATGAATTTAGGAAAGAAGTGTATACTTAAGGGCTCGCTTTTCTGTGTTTTTACACAATAATAATGAGATATAACAGACAATAATGCCAAGGAAAGTATACGGGAAGGTATTAGACCGAAGTGTAATGTAAATATGAAGAAAAGTGGGTGAAAAGATAACTTGCCGTGGGCAGGATCCGAACCTGCAACCTTCAAATGGCGCGCTCAATGCTCTACCACTGAGCTACCACGAGAGCTATCCCCCAGCCACTTTAAGCTGTTTATATGTGAATTAAACATTGGAGTGTCAGTCAGCGCAACCAGTAGCAAAGGCGGCGAGTGTAGCACACTCTTATGAGCCTATTTGGCGTCGCGTAGCACGTGAACCTATTACGAGTGGGCAGCTGACCAATCGTCCCTCGTATACAACCTAAAAGCACTAAGTCTGCCAGTACGAGACCCTCGTTAATAAATTAGGGAAAGAAGTGTATACTTAAGGGCTTGTTTTTCTGTGTTTTTACACAATCATAATGTGATCTAACTAAAAATAATGCCAAGAAAAGTATAGAGGAAGATATTAGACCGAATTGTAATGTAAATATGAAGAAAAGTGGGGGAAAAGATAACTTGCCCTGGGCAGGATGCGAACCTGCGACCTTCGAATGACGCCCTCGATACTCTACCACTGAGCTACCACGACAGCTATCCCACCAGCCACTTTGTGGGGTTTATATGTAAATTAAACTTGGGAGTGTCAGTCAGCGCCAGCAGTAGCCATGGCGGTGAGTGTTGCACACTCTAATGAGCCTATTTGGCTCACGTAGCACGTGAACCTAATACGAGTGGGCAGCTGACCAATAGTCCCTCGGATACAACCTAAATCCACTAAGTCTGCCAGTACGAGACCCTCGTTAATGAATTGTGGAAAGAAGTGTATACTTAAGCGCTCGCTTTTCTGCGTTTTTACACAATAATAATGAGATCTAACAGACAATAATGCCAAGTAAAGTACAGCGGAAGGTTTTAGGCCAAATTGTAATGTAAATATGAAGAAAAAAGGGTGAAAAGATAACTTGCCGTGGGCAGGATCCAAACCTGCAACCTTCGAATGACGCGCTCGATGCTCTACCACTGAGCTACCATGACAGCTATCCTCCCCATTCACTTTATGGGGTTTATATGTGAATTAAACATGGGAGTGTCAGTCAGCGCAACCAGTAGCCATGGCGGCGAAAGTAGCACACTCTTATGAGCCAATTTGGCGTCACGTAGCACGTGAACCGATACGAGAGGGCAGCTGACCAATAGCCCCTCGTATACAACCTAAAGGCACTAAGTCTGCCAGTACGAGACCCTCGTTAATAAATTAAGGAAAGAAGTGTATACTTCTTCTTGTTTGTTTGCTTGTTTTTCTGTGTTTTTACACAATAATAATGAGATCTAACAAACAATAATGCCAGGGAAAGTATACAGGAAGATATTAGACCGAATTGTAATGTAAATATGAAGAAAAGTGGGTGAAAAGATAACTTGCCGTGGGCAGGATGCGAACCAGCGACCTTCGAATGACGCCCTCGATACTCTACCACTGAGCTACCACGTCAGCTATCCCACAGCCACTTTGTGGGGTGTATATGTAAATTAAACATGGGAGTGTCAGTCAGCGCCAGCAGTAGGCATGGCGGCGAGTGAACACTCTTTTAAGCCTATTTGGCATCACGTAGCACGTGAACCTATTCGAGTGGGAAGCTGACCAATAGTCCCTCGTATACAACCTAAAGGCCTTAAGTCTGCCAGTACGAGACTCTCGTTAATGAATTGAGGAAAGAAGTGTATATATAAGGGCTCGCTTTTCTGCGTTTTTACACAATAATAATGAGATCCAACAGACAATAATGCCAAGTAAAGTACAGGGGAAGATATTATACCAAATTGTAATGTAAATATGAAGAAAAAAGGGTGAAAAGATAACTTGCCGTGGGCAGGATACGAACCTGCACCCTTCGAATGACGCGCTCGATGCTCTACCACTGAGCTACCACGAAAGCTATCCCACAGCCACTTTCTGGGGTTTATATGTAAATTAAACAAGGGATTGTCAGTCAGCGCCAGCAGTAGAGATGGCGGCGAGTGTAGCACACTCTTATAAGACTATTTGGCACCACGTAGCACGTGAACCTATTACGAGTGGGAAGCTGACCAATAGTCCCTCGTATACAATCTAAAGGCACTAAGTCTGCCAGTACGAGACCCTCGTTAATGAATTAGGAAAAGAAGTGTATACTTGAGGGCTTGTTTTTCTGTGTTTTTACACAATATTAATGAGATCTAACCGACAATAATGCCAAGTAAAGTACAGAGGAAGATATTAGATCGAATTGTAATGTAAATATGAAGAAAAAAGGGTGAAAAGATAACTTGCCATGGGCAGGATCCGAACCTGCAACCTTCGACTGATGCGCTCGATGCTCTACCACTCAGCTACCACGACAGCTATCCCCCCAGCCACTTTATGAGGCTTATATGTGAATTAAACATGGGAGTGTCAGTCAGCGCAACCAGTAGCCATAGCGGCGAGTGTAGCACACTCTTATGAGCCAATTTGGCCTCACGTAGCACGTGAACCAATACAGTGGGCAGCTGACCAATAGTCCCTCGTATAAACCTAAAGGCACTAAGTCTGCCAGTACGAGACCCTCGTTAATAAAATAGGAAAGAAGTGTATACTTAAGGTCTTGTTTTTCTGTGTTTTTACACAATAATAATGTGATCTAACAGACAATAATGCCAAGGAAAGTACAGGGGAAGATATTAGACCAAATTGTAATGTAAATATGAAGAAAAAGGGTAAAAAGATAACTTGCCGTGGGCAGGATCCGAACCAGCGACCTTCGAATGACGCCCTCGATACTCTACCACTGAGCTACCACGACAGCTATCCCACAGCCACTTTGTGGGGTGTATATGTAAATTAAACATGGGAGTGTCAGTCAGCGCCAGCAGTAGCCATGGCGGCGAGTGTAGCACACTCTAATGAGCCAATTTGGCATCACGTAGCACGTGAACCAATACGAGTGGGCAGCTGACCAATAGTGCCTCGTATACAACCTAAATCCACTATGTCTGCCAGTACGAGACCCTTGTTAATGAATTGAGGAAAGAAGTGTATACTTAAGGGCTCGCTTTTCTGTGTTCTTACACAATAATAATGAGATATAACAGACAATAATGCCAAGGAAAGTATAGGGGATGATAATAGACCGAAGTGTTATGTAAATATGAAGAAAAGAGGGTGAAAGATAACTTGCCGTTGGCAGGATCTGAACCTGCGACCTTCGAATGACGCGCTCGATGCTCTACCACTAAGCTACCACGACAGCTATTCCCACAGCCACTTTATGGGGTTTATATGTGAAATAAATATAAAAGTGTCAGTAAGCGCCACCAGTAGCTATGGCTGCGAGTGTAGCACACTCTTATAAGCCTATTTGACGTCACATAGCACGTGAACCTATTAGGAGTGTCCTGCTGACCAATAGTCTCTCGTATACAACCTAAAGTCACTAAGTCTGCCAATACGAGACCCTCGTTAATAAATTAAGGAAAGAAGTGTATACTTGAGGGATGGTTGTTCCGTGTTTTTACACAATAATAATGAGATCTAACAGACAATGATTCCAATGAAGGCATAGGGGAAGATATTAGACCGAATCGTAGAGTATGTTAAGAAACGTGGGTGAAAAGATAACTTGCCGTGGGCAGGATGCGAACCTGCGACCTTCGAATGACGCCCTCGATACTCTACCACTTTGCTACCACGACAGCTATCCCACCAGCCACATTGTGGTGTTTATATGTAAGTTAAACATGGGAGTGTCAGTCAGCGCCAGCAGTAGCCATGGCGGCGAGTGTTTCACACTCTAATGAGCCTATTTGGCTCACGTAGCACGTGAACCTATTACGAATAGGCAGCTGACCAATAGTCCCTCGTATACAACCTTAATCCACTAAGTCTGCCAGTACGAGACTCTCGTTAATGAATTGAGGAAAGAAGTGTATATATAAGGGCTCGCTTTTCTGCGTTTTTACACAATAATAATGAGATCCAACAGACAATAATGCCAAGTAAAGTACAGGGGAAGATATTATACCAAATTGTAATGTAAATATGAAGAAAAAAGGGTGGAAAGATAACTTGCCGTGGGCAGGATACGAACCTGCACCCTTCGAATGACGCGCTCGATGCTCTACCACTGAGCTACCACGACAGCTATCCCACAGCCACTTTCTGGGGTTTATATGTAAATTAAACATGGGATTGTCAGTCAGCGCCAGCAGTAGCCATGGCGGCGAGTGTAGCACACTCTTATAAGACTATTTGGCACCACGTAGCACGTGAACCTATTACGAGTGGGAAGCTGACCAATAGTCCCTCGTATACAACCTAAAGGCACTAAGTCTGCCAGTACGAGACCCTCGTTAATGAATTAGGAAAAGAAGTGTATACTTGAAGGCTTGTTTTTCTGTGTTTTTACACAATAATAATGAGATCTAACAGACAATAATGCCAAGTAAAGTACAGAGGAAGATATTATATCGAATTGTAATGTAAATATGAAGAAAAAAGGGTGAAAAGATAACTTGCCATGGGCAGGATGCTAACCTGCGACCTTCGAATGACGCCCTCGATATTCTACCACTTAGCTACCACGACAGCTATCGCACCAGCCACTTTGTGGGGTTCATATGTAAATTAAACATGGGAGTGTCAGTCAGCGCCAGCAGTAGCCATGGCGGCGAGTGTAGCACATTCTTTTAAGCCTATTTGGCTCACGTAGCACGTGAACCTATTACAAGTAGGCAGCTGACCAATAGTCTCTCGTATACAACCTAAAGTCACTAAATCTGCCAGTACGAGACCCTCGTTAATGAATTTAGGAAAGAAGTGTATACTTAAGGGCTCGCTTTTCTGTGTTTTTACACAATAATAATGAGATATAACAGACAATAATGCCAAGGAAAGTATACGGGAAGGTATTAGACCGAAGTGTAATGTAAATATGAAGAAAAGTGGGTGAAAAGATAACTTGCCGTGGGCAGGATCCGAACCTGCAACCTTCAAATGGCGCGCTCAATGCTCTACCACTGAGCTACCACGAGAGCTATCCCCCAGCCACTTTAAGCTGTTTATATGTGAATTAAACATTGGAGTGTCAGTCAGCGCAACCAGTAGCAAAGGCGGCGAGTGTAGCACACTCTTATGAGCCTATTTGGCGTCGCGTAGCACGTGAACCTATTACGAGTGGGCAGCTGACCAATCGTCCCTCGTATACAACCTAAAAGCACTAAGTCTGCCAGTACGAGACCCTCGTTAATAAATTAGGGAAAGAAGTGTATACTTAAGGGCTTGTTTTTCTGTGTTTTTACACAATCATAATGTGATCTAACTAAAAATAATGCCAAGAAAAGTATAGAGGAAGATATTAGACCGAATTGTAATGTAAATATGAAGAAAAGTGGGGGAAAAGATAACTTGCCCTGGGCAGGATGCGAACCTGCGACCTTCGAATGACGCCCTCGATACTCTACCACTGAGCTACCACGACAGCTATCCCACCAGCCACTTTGTGGGGTTTATATGTAAATTAAACTTGGGAGTGTCAGTCAGCGCCAGCAGTAGCCATGGCGGTGAGTGTTGCACACTCTAATGAGCCTATTTGGCTCACGTAGCACGTGAACCTAATACGAGTGGGCAGCTGACCAATAGTCCCTCGGATACAACCTAAATCCACTAAGTCTGCCAGTACGAGACCCTCGTTAATGAATTGTGGAAAGAAGTGTATACTTAAGCGCTCGCTTTTCTGCGTTTTTACACAATAATAATGAGATCTAACAGACAATAATGCCAAGTAAAGTACAGCGGAAGGTTTTAGGCCAAATTGTAATGTAAATATGAAGAAAAAAGGGTGAAAAGATAACTTGCCGTGGGCAGGATCCAAACCTGCAACCTTCGAATGACGCGCTCGATGCTCTACCACTGAGCTACCATGACAGCTATCCTCCCCATTCACTTTATGGGGTTTATATGTGAATTAAACATGGGAGTGTCAGTCAGCGCAACCAGTAGCCATGGCGGCGAAAGTAGCACACTCTTATGAGCCAATTTGGCGTCACGTAGCACGTGAACCGATACGAGAGGGCAGCTGACCAATAGCCCCTCGTATACAACCTAAAGGCACTAAGTCTGCCAGTACGAGACCCTCGTTAATAAATTAAGGAAAGAAGTGTATACTTCTTCTTGTTTGTTTGCTTGTTTTTCTGTGTTTTTACACAATAATAATGAGATCTAACAAACAATAATGCCAGGGAAAGTATACAGGAAGATATTAGACCGAATTGTAATGTAAATATGAAGAAAAGTGGGTGAAAAGATAACTTGCCGTGGGCAGGATGCGAACCAGCGACCTTCGAATGACGCCCTCGATACTCTACCACTGAGCTACCACGTCAGCTATCCCACAGCCACTTTGTGGGGTGTATATGTAAATTAAACATGGGAGTGTCAGTCAGCGCCAGCAGTAGGCATGGCGGCGAGTGAACACTCTTTTAAGCCTATTTGGCATCACGTAGCACGTGAACCTATTCGAGTGGGAAGCTGACCAATAGTCCCTCGTATACAACCTAAAGGCCTTAAGTCTGCCAGTACGAGACTCTCGTTAATGAATTGAGGAAAGAAGTGTATATATAAGGGCTCGCTTTTCTGCGTTTTTACACAATAATAATGAGATCCAACAGACAATAATGCCAAGTAAAGTACAGGGGAAGATATTATACCAAATTGTAATGTAAATATGAAGAAAAAAGGGTGAAAAGATAACTTGCCGTGGGCAGGATACGAACCTGCACCCTTCGAATGACGCGCTCGATGCTCTACCACTGAGCTACCACGAAAGCTATCCCACAGCCACTTTCTGGGGTTTATATGTAAATTAAACAAGGGATTGTCAGTCAGCGCCAGCAGTAGAGATGGCGGCGAGTGTAGCACACTCTTATAAGACTATTTGGCACCACGTAGCACGTGAACCTATTACGAGTGGGAAGCTGACCAATAGTCCCTCGTATACAATCTAAAGGCACTAAGTCTGCCAGTACGAGACCCTCGTTAATGAATTAGGAAAAGAAGTGTATACTTGAGGGCTTGTTTTTCTGTGTTTTTACACAATATTAATGAGATCTAACCGACAATAATGCCAAGTAAAGTACAGAGGAAGATATTAGATCGAATTGTAATGTAAATATGAAGAAAAAAGGGTGAAAAGATAACTTGCCATGGGCAGGATCCGAACCTGCAACCTTCGACTGATGCGCTCGATGCTCTACCACTCAGCTACCACGACAGCTATCCCCCCAGCCACTTTATGAGGCTTATATGTGAATTAAACATGGGAGTGTCAGTCAGCGCAACCAGTAGCCATAGCGGCGAGTGTAGCACACTCTTATGAGCCAATTTGGCCTCACGTAGCACGTGAACCAATACAGTGGGCAGCTGACCAATAGTCCCTCGTATAAACCTAAAGGCACTAAGTCTGCCAGTACGAGACCCTCGTTAATAAAATAGGAAAGAAGTGTATACTTAAGGTCTTGTTTTTCTGTGTTTTTACACAATAATAATGTGATCTAACAGACAATAATGCCAAGGAAAGTACAGGGGAAGATATTAGACCAAATTGTAATGTAAATATGAAGAAAAAGGGTAAAAAGATAACTTGCCGTGGGCAGGATCCGAACCTGCAACCTTCGAATGACGCGCTCGATGCTCTACCACTCAGCTACCACGACAGCTATCCCCCCAGCCACTTTATGAGGTTTATATGTGAATTAAACTTCGGAGTGTCAGTCAGCGCCAGCAGTAGCCATGGCGGCGAGTGTAGCACACTCTAATGAGCCTATTTGGCTCACGTAGCACGTGAACCTATTACGAGTGGGCAGCTGACCAAAAGTCCCTCTTGTACAACCTAAAAGCACAAAGTCTGCCAGTACGAGACCCTCGTTAATGAATTGAGGAAAGAAGTGTATACTTGAGGGCTAGTATTTCTGTGTTTTTCACAATAATAATGAGATCTCACAGACAATAATTCCAAGGAAAGCATAGGGGAAGATATTAGACCAAATTTTAATGTATATATGAAGAAACGTGAGTGAAAATATAACTTCCGTGGGCAGGATCCGAACATGCAACCTTCGAATGGCGCGCTCGATGCTCTACCACTGAGCTACCACGAGAGCTATCCCCCAGCCACTTTATGGGGATTATATGTGAATTAAACATGGGAGTGTCACTCAGCGCCACCAGTAGCCATGGTGGGGAGTGTAGCACACTCTTATTAGCCTATTTGGCGTCACGTAGCACGTGAACCTATTACGAGTGGCAGCTGACCAATAGTCCCTCGTATACAACCTAAAGACACTAAGTCTGCCAGTACGAGACACTATTTATTGAATTAAGAAAAGAAGTGTATACTTAAGGGCTCGTTTTTCTGTGTTTTTACACAATAATAGTGAGATCTAACAGACAGTAATGCCAAGGAAAGCATAGGGAAAGATATTAAACCAAATTGTAATTTAAATATAAAGAAAAGTGGCTGAATAGATAACTTGCCGTGGGCAGGATGCTAACCTGCGACCTTCGAATGGCGCGCTCAATGCTCTACCACTGAGCTACCACGAGAGCTATCCCCCAGCCACTTTAAGCTGTTTATATGTGAATTAAACATTGGAGTGTCAGTCAGCGCAACCAGTAGCAAAGGCGGCGAGTGTAGCACACTCTTATGAGCCCATTTTGGCGTCGCGTAGCACGTGAACCTATTACGAGTGGGCAGCTGACCAATCGTCCCTCGTATACAACCTAAAAGCACTAACTCTGCCAGTACGAGACCCTCGTTAATAAATTAGGGAAAGAAGTGTATACTTAAGGGCTTGTTTTTCTGTGTTTTTACACAATCATAATGTGATCTAACTAAAAATAATGCCAAGAAAAGTATAGAGGAAGATATTAGACCGAATTGTAATGTAAATATGAAGAAAAGTGGGGGAAAAGATAACTTGCCGTTGGCAGGATGCGAACCTGCGACCTTCGAATGACGCCCTCGATACTCTACCACGGAGCTACCACGACAGCTATCCCAGCAGCCACTTTGTGGGGTTTATATGTAAATTAAACTTGGGAGTGTCAGTCAGCGCCAGCAGTAGCCATGGCGGTGAGTGTTGCACACTCTAATGAGCCTATTTGGCTCACGTAGCACGTGAACCTAATACAAGTGGGCAGCTGACCAATAGTCCCTCGGATACAACCTAAATCCACTAAGTCTGCCAGTACGAGACCCTCGTTAATGAATTGTGGAAAGAAGTGTATACTTAGCGCTCGCTTTTCTGCGTTTTTACACAATAATAATGAGATCTAACAGACAATAATGCCAAGTAAAGTACAGGGGAAGGTTTTAGACCAAATTGTAATGTAAATATGAAGAAAAAAGGGTGAAAAGATAACTTGCCGTGGGCAGGATCCAAACCTGCAACCTTCGAATGACGCGCTCGATGCTCTACCACTGAGCTACCATGACAGCTATCCTCCCCATTCACTTTATGGGGTTTATATGTGAATTAAACATGGGAGTGTCACTCAGCGCAACCAGTAGCCATGGCGGCGAAAGTAGCACACTCTTATGAGCCAATTTGGCGTCACGTAGCACGTGAACCGATACGAGTGGGCAGCTGACCAATAGCCCCTCGTATACAACCTAAAGGCACTAAGTCTGCCAGTACGAGACCCTCGTTAATAAATTAAGGGAAAAAGTGTATACTTCTTCTTGTTTGTTTGCTTGTTTTTCTGTGTTTTTACACAATAATAATGAGATCTAACAGACAATAATGCCAGGGAAAGTATACAGGAAGATATTAGACCGAATTGTAATGTAAATATGAAGAAAAGTGGGTGAAAAGATAACTTGCCGTGGGCAGGATGCGAACCAGCGACCTTCGAATGACGCCCTCGATACTCTACCACTGAGCTACCACGACAGCTATCCCACAGCCACTTTGTGGGGTGTATATGTGAATTAAACATGGGAGTGTCAGTCAGCGCCAGCAGTAGCCATGGCGGCGAGTGTAGCACACTCTAATGAGCCAATTTGGCATCACGTAGCACGTGAACCAATACGAGTGGGCAGCTGACCAATAGTGCCTCGTATACAACCTAAATCCACTATGTCTGCCAGTACGAGACCCTTGTTAATGAATTGAGGAAAGAAGTGTATACTTAAGGGCTCGCTTTTCTGTGTTCTTACACAATAATAATGAGATATAACAGACAATAATGCCAAGGAAAGTATAGGGGATGATAATAGACCGAAGTGTTATGTAAATATGAAGAAAAGAGGGTGAAAAGATAACTTGCCGTTGGCAGGATCTGAACCTGCGACCTTCGAATGACGCGCTCGATGCTCTACCACTAAGCTACCACGACAGCTATTCCCACAGCCACTTTATGGGGTTTATATGTGAAATAAATATAAAAGTTTCAGTAAGCGCCACCAGTAGCTATGGCTGCGAGTGTAGCACACTCTTATAAGCCTATTTGACGTCACATAGCACGTGAACCTATTAGGAGTGTCCTGCTGACCAATAGTCCCTCGTATACAACCTAAAGGCACTAAATCTGCCAGTACGAGACCCTCGTTAATGAATTAGGAAAAGAAGTGTATACTTGAAGGCTTGTTTTTCTGTGTTTTTACACAATAATAATGAGATCTAACAGACAATAATGCCAAGTAAAGTACAGAGGAAGATATTAGATCGAATTGTAATGTAAATATGAAGAAAAAAGGGTGAAAAGATAACTTGCCATGGGCAGGATGCTAACCTGCGACCTTCGAATGACGCCCTCGATATTCTACCACTTAGCTACCACGACAGCTATCGCACCAGCCACTTTGTGGGGTTCATATGTAAATTAAACATGGGAGTGTCAGTCAGCGCCAGCAGTAGCCATGGCGGCGAGTGTAGCACATTCTTTTAAGCCTATTTGGCTCACGTAGCACGTGAACCTATTACAAGTAGGCAGCTGACCAATAGTCTCTCGTATACAACCGAAAGTCACTAAATCTGCCAGTACGAGACCCTCGTTAATGAATTTAGGAAAGAAGTGTATACTTAAGGGCTCGCTTTTCTGTGTTTTTACACAATAATAATGAGATATAACAGACAATAATGCCAAGGAAAGTATACGGGAAGGTATTAGACCGAAGTGTAATGTAAATATGAAGAAAAGTGGGTGAAAAGATAACTTGCCGTGGGCAGGATCCGAACCTGCAACCTTCAAATGGCGCGCTCAATGCTCTACCACTGAGCTACCACGAGAGCTATCCCCCAGCCACTTTAAGCTGTTTATATGTGAATTAAACATTGGAGTGTCAGTCAGCGCAACCAGTAGCAAAGGCGGCGAGTGTAGCACACTCTTATGAGCCTATTTGGCGTCGCGTAGCACGTGAACCTATTACGAGTGGGCAGCTGACCAATCGTCCCTCGTATACAACCTAAAAGCACTAAGTCTGCCAGTACGAGACCCTCGTTAATAAATTAGGGAAAGAAGTGTATACTTAAGGGCTTGTTTTTCTGTGTTTTTACACAATCATAATGTGATCTAACTAAAAATAATGCCAAGAAAAGTATAGAGGAAGATATTAGACCGAATTGTAATGTAAATGTGAAGAAAAGTGGGGGAAAAGATAACTTGCCGTGGGCAGGATGCGAACCTGCGACCTTCGAATGACGCCCTCGATACTCTACCACTGAGCTACCACGACAGCTATCCCACCAGCCACTTTGTGGGGTTTATATGTAAATTAAACTTGGGAGTGTCAGTCAGCGCCAGCAGTAGCCATGGCGGTGAGTGTTGCACACTCTAATGAGCCTATTTGGCTCACGTAGCACGTGAACCTAATACGAGTGGGCAGCTGACCAATAGTCCCTCGGATACAACCTAAATCCACTAAGTCTGCCAGTACGAGACCCTCGTTAATGAATTGTGGAAAGAAGTGTATACTTAAGCGCTCGCTTTTCTGCGTTTTTACACAATAATAATGAGATCTAACAGACAATAATGCCAAGTAAAATACAGCGGAAGGTTTTAGGCCAAATTGTAATGTAAATATGAAGAAAAAAGGGTGAAAAGATAACTTGCCGTGGGCAGGATCCAAACCTGCAACCTTCGAATGACGCGCTCGATGCTCTACCACTGAGCTACCATGACAGCTATCCTCCCCATTCACTTTATGGGGTTTATATGTGAATTAAACATGGGAGTGTCAGTCAGCGCAACCAGTAGCCATGGCGGCGAAAGTAGCACACTCTTATGAGCCAATTTGGCGTCACGTAGCACGTGAACCGATACGAGAGGGCAGCTGACCAATAGCCCCTCGTATACAACCTAAAGGCACTAAGTCTGCCAGTACGAGACCCTCGTTAATAAATTAAGGAAAGAAGTGTATACTTCTTCTTGTTTGTTTGCTTGTTTTTCTGTGTTTTTACACAATAATAATGAGATCTAACAAACAATAATGCCAGGGAAAGTATACAGGAAGATATTAGACCGAATTGTAATGTAAATATGAAGAAAAGTGGGTGAAAAGATAACTTGCCGTGGGCAGGATGCGAACCAGCGACCTTCGAATGACGCCCTCGATACTCTACCACTGAGCTACCACGACAGCTATCCCACAGCCACTTTGTGGGGTGTATATGTAAATTAAACATGGGAGTCTCAGTCAGCGCCAGCAGTAGGCATGGCGGCGAGTGAACACTCTTTTAAGCCTATTTGGCATCACGTAGCACGTGAACCTATTACGAGTGGGAAGCTGACCAATAGTCCCTCGTATACAACCTAAAGGCCTTAAGTCTGCCAGTACGAGACTCTCGTTAATGAATTGAGGAAAGAAGTGTATATATAAGGGCTCGCTTTTCTGCGTTTTTACACAATAATAATGAGATCCAACAGACAATAATGCCAAGTAAAGTACAGGGGAAGATATTATACCAAATTGTAATGTAAATATGAAGAAAAAAGGGTGAAAAGATAACTTGCCGTGGGCAGGATACGAACCTGCACCCTTCGAATGACGCGCTCGATGCTCTACCACTGAGCTACCACGACAGCTATCCCACAGCCACTTTCTGGGGTTTATATGTAAATTAAACAAGGGATTGTCAGTCAGCGCCAGCAGTAGAGATGGCGGCGAGTGTAGCACACTCTTATAAGACTATTTGGCACCACGTAGCACGTGAACCTATTACGAGTGGGAAGCTGACCAATAGTCCCTCGTATACAACCTAAAGGCACTAAGTCTGCCAGTACGAGACCCTCGTTAATGAATTAGGAAAAGAAGTGTATACTTGAGGGCTTGTTTTTCTGTGTTTTTACACAATATTAATGAGATCTAACAGACAATAATGCCAAGTAAAGTACAGAGGAAGATATTAGATCGAATTGTAATGTAAATATGAAGAAAAAAGGGTGAAAAGATAACTTGCCATGGGCAGGATCCGAACCTGCAACCTTCGACTGATGCGCTCGATGCTCTACCACTCAGCTACCACGACAGCTATCCCCCCAGCCACTTTATGAGGCTTATATGTGAATTAAACTTGGTAGTCTCAGTCAGCGCCAGCAGTAGCCATGGCGGCGAGTGTAGCACACTCTAATGAGCCTATTTGGCTCACGTAGCACGTGAACCTATTACAAGTAGGCAGCTGACCAATAGTCCTTCGTATACAACCTAAATCCACTAAGTCTTCCAGTACGAGACCCTCGTTAATGAATTTAGGAAAGAAGTGTATACTTAAGGGCTCGCTTTTCTGTGTTTTTACACAATAATAATGAGATATAACAGACAATATTGCCAAGGAAGGTATAGGGGAAGATATTAGACCGAAGTGTAATGTAAATATGAAGAAAAGTGGGTGAAAAGATAACTTGCCATGGGCAGGATCCAAACCTGCGACCTTTGAATGACGCGCTGGCTGCTCTACCACTCAGCTACCACTACAGCAATCCCCCTGGCCACTTTATGGGGTTTATATGTGAATTAAACTTGGGAGTGTCAGTCAGCGCAACCAGTAGCCATGGCGGCGAGTGTAGCACACTCTTATGAGCCAATTTGGCGTACGTAGCACGTGAACCAATACGAGTGGGCAGCTGGCCAATAGTCCCTCATATACAACCTAAAGGCACTAAGTCTGCCAGTACGAGACCCTCGTTAATAAATTAAGGAAAGAAGTGTATACTTAAGGGCTTGTTTTTGTGTGTTTTTACACAATAATAATGTGATCTAAGAGACAATAATGCCAAGGAAAGTATAGAGGAAGATATTAGACCAAATTGTAATGTAATTATGAAGAAAAGTGGGTGAAAAAATAACTTGCCGTGGGCAGGATGCGAACCTGCGACCTTCGAATGACGCCCTCGATACTCTACCACTGAGCTACCACGACAGCTATCCCACCAGCCACTTTGTGGTGTTTATATGTAAATTAAACATGGGAGTGTCAGTCAGCGCCAGCAGCAGCCTTGGCGGCGAGTGTTTCACACTCTAATGAGCCTATTTGGCTCACGTAGCACGTGAACCTATTACGCGTGGGCAGTGACCAATAGTCCCTCGTATACAACCTAAAGTCACTAAGTCTGCCAGTACGAGACCCTCGGTAATGAATTGAGGAAAGAAGTGTATACATAAGGGCTCGCTTTTCTGCGTTTTTACACAATAATAATGAGATCTAACAGACAATGATGCCAAGTAAAGTACAGGGGAAGATATTAGACCAAATTGTAATGTAAATATGAAGAAAAAAGGGTGAAAAAATAACTTGCCGAGGGCAGGATCCGAACCTGCAACCTTCGAATGACGCGCTCGATGCTCTACCACTGAGCTACCACGACAGCTATCCCACAGCCACTTTGTGGGGTTTATATGTAAATTAAACATGGGAGTGTCAGTCAGCGCCAGCAGTAGCCATGGCGGCGAGTGTAGCACACTCTTTTAAGACTATTTGGCATCACGTAGCACGTGAACCTATTACGAGTGCGAAGCTGACCATTAGTCCCTCGTATACAACCTAAATCCACTATGTCTGCCAGTACGAGACTCTTGTTAATGAATTGAGGAATGAAGTGTATACTTAAGGGCTCGCTTTTCTGCGTTTTTACACAATAATAATGAGATCTAACAGACAATAATGCCAAGTAAAGTATAGGGGAAGATATTAAACCAAATTGTAATCTAAATATGAAGAAAAGTGGGTGAATAGATAACTTGCCGTGGGCAGGATCTGAACCTGCGACCTTTGAATGACGCGCTCGATGCTCTACTCCTGAGCTACCACGACAGCTATCCCACCAGCCACTTTGTAGTGTTTATATGTAAATTAAACATGGGAGTGTCAGTCAGCGCCAGCAGTAGCCATGGCGGCGAGTGTAGCACACTCTTATAAGACTATTTGGCACCACGTAGCACGTGAACCTATTAGGAGTGTCCAGCTGACCAATAGTCTCTCGTATACAACCTAAAGTCACTAAGTCTGCCAATACGAGACCCTCGTTAATAAATTAAGGAAAGAAGTGTATACTTGAGGGCTGGTTGTTCCGTGTTTTTACACAATAATAATGAGATCTAACAGACAATGATTCCAATGAAGGCATAGGGGAAGATATTAGACCGAATCAAAATGTATGTTAAGAAACGTGGGTGAAAAGATAACTTGCCGTGGGCAGGATGCGAACCTGCGACCTTCGAATGACGCCCTCGATACTCTACCACTGAGCTACCACGACAGCTATCCCACCAGCCACTTTGTGGTGTTTATATGTAAATTAAACATGGGAGTGTCAGTCAGCGCCAGCAGTAGCCATGGCGGCGAGTGTTTCACACTCTAATGAGCCTATTTGGCTCACGTAGCACGTGAACCTTTTACGAGTGGGCAGCTGACCAATAGTCCCTCGTATACAACCTTAATCCACTAAGTCTGCCAGTACGAGACTCTCGTTAATGAATTGAGGAAAGAAGTGTATATTTAAGGGCTCGCTTTTCTGCGTTTTTACACAATAATAATGAGATCCAACAGACAATAATGCCAAGTAAATTACAGGGGAAGATATTATACCAAATTGTAATGTAAATATGAAGAAAAAAGGGTGAAAAGATAACTTGCCGTGGGCAGGATCCGAACCAGCAACCTTCGAATGACGCGCTCGATGCTCTACCACTGAGCTACCACGACAGCTATCCCACCAGCCACTTTGTAGTGTTTATATGTAAATTAAACATGGGAGTGTCAGTCAGCGCCAGCAGTAGCCATGGCGGCGAGTGTAGCACACTCTTATAAGACTATTTGGCACCACGTAGCACGTGAACCTATTACGAGTGGGAAGCTGACCAATAGTCCCTCGTATACAACCTAAAGGCACTAAGTCTGCCAGTACGAGACCCTCGTTAATGAATTAGGAAAAGAAGTGTATACTTGAGGGCTTGTTTTTCTGTGTTTTTACACAATATTAATGAGATCTAACAGACAATAATGCCAAGTAAAGTACAGAGGAAGATGTTAGATCGAATTGTAATGTAAATATGAAGAAAAAAGGGTGAAAAGATAACTTGCCGTGGGCAGGATCCGAACCTGCAGCCTTCGAATGACGCGCTCAATGCTCTACCACTCAGCTACCACGACACCTATCCCCCAGCCAATTTATGAGGTTTATATGTGAATTAAATATGAAAGTGTCAGTCAGCGCAACCAGTAGCCATAGCGGCGAGTGTAGCACACTCTTATGAGCCAATTTGGCATCACGTAGCACGTGAACCAATACGAGTGGGCAGCTGAACAATAGTCCCTCGTATACAACCTAAAGGCACTAAGTCCCCGCCGCGGTGGTCTAGTGGCTAAGGTACTCGGCTGGTGACCCGCAGGGCGCGGGTTCGAATCCCGGCTGCGGCGGCTGCATTTCCGATGGAAGTGGAAATGTTGTAGGCCCGTGTGCTCAGATTTGGGTGCACGTTAAAGAAACCCAGGTGGCCTAAATTTCCGGTGCCCTCTACTACGGTGTCTCTCATAATCATATAGTGGTTTTGGGACGTTAAACCCCACATATCAATCAATCAAAGGCACTGAGTCTGCCAGTACGAGACCCTCGTTATTAAATTAAGGAAAGAAGTGTATACTTAAGGGCTTGTTTTTCTGTGTTTTTACACAATAATAATGTGATCTAACAGACAATAATGCCAAGGAAAGTATAGAGGAATATATTAGACCAAATTGTAATGTAAATATGATGAAAAGTGGGTGAAAATATAACTTGCCGTGGGCAGGTTGCGAACCGTCGACCTTCGAATGACGCCCTCAATACTCTACCACTGAGCTACCACGAAAGCTATCCCACCAGCCACTTTGTGTTGTTTATATGTAAATTAAACATGGGTGTGTCAGTCAGCGCCAGCAGTAGCCATGGCGGCGAGTGTTGCACACTCTAATGAGCCTTTTTGGCTCACGTAGCACGTGAACCAATTACGAGTGGGCAGCTGACCAATAGTCCCTCGTATACAACCTAAATCCACTATGTCTGCCAGTACGAGACCCTTGTTAATGAATTGAGGAAAGAAGTGTATACTTAAGGGCTCGCTTTTCTGTGTTCTTACACAATAATAATGAGATATAACAGACAATAATGCCAAGGAAAGTATAGGGGATGATAATAGACCGAAGTGTTATGTAAGTATGAAGAAAAGAGGGTGAAAAGATAACTTGCCGTGGGCAGGATCTGAACCTGCGACCTTCGAATGACGCGCTTGATGCTCTACCACTAAGCTACCACGACAGCTATTCCCACAGCCACTTTATGGGGTTTATATGTGAAATAAATATAAAAGTGTCAGTAAGCGCCACCAGTAGCTATGGCTGCGAGTGTAGCACACTCTTATAAGCCTATTTGACGTCACATAGCACGTGAACCTATTAGGAGTGTCCAGCTGACCAATAGTCTCTCGTATACAACCTAAAGTCACTAAGTCTGCCAATACGAGACCCTCGTTATTAAATTAAGGAAAGAAGTGTATACTTGAGGGCTGGTTGTTCCGTGTTTTTACACAATAATAATGAGATCTAACAGACAATGATTCCAAAGAAGGCATAGGGGAAGATATTAGACCGAATCGTAGAGTATGTTAAGAAACGTGGGTGAAAAGATAACTTGCCGTGGGCAGGATGCGAACCTGCGACCTTCGAATGACGCCCTCGATACTCTACCACTGAGCTACCACGACAGCTATCCCACCAGCGACTTTGTGGTGTTTATATGTAAATTAAACATGGGAGTGTCAGTCAGCGCCAGCAGTAGCCATGGCGGCGAGTGTTTCACACTCTAATGAGCCTATTTGGCTCACGTAGCACGTGAACCTATTACGAGTGGGCAGCTGACCAATAGTCCCTCGTATACAACCTTAATCCACTAAGTCTGCCAGTACGAGACTCTCGTTAATGAATTGAGGAAAGAAGTGTATATATAAGGGCTCGCTTTTCTGCGTTTTTACACAATAATAATGAGATCCAACAGACAATAATGCCAAGTAAAGTACAGGGGAAGATATTATACCAAATTGAAATGTAAATATGAAGAAAAAAGGGTGAAAAGATAACTTGCTGTGGGCAGGATCCGAACCTGCAACCTTCAACTGATGCGATCGATGCTCTACCACTCAGCTACCACGACAGCTATCCCCTCAGCCACTTTATGAGGCTTATATGTGAATTAAACTTGGGAGTCTTAGTCAGCGCCAGCAGTAGCCATGGCGGCGAGTGTAGCACACTCTAATGAGCCTATTTGGCTCACGTAGCACGTGAACCTATTACAAGTAGGCAGCTGACCAATAGTCCCTCGTATACAACCTAAATCCACTAAGTCTTCCAGTACGAGACCCTCGTTAATGAATTTAGGAAAGAAGTGTATACTTAAGGGCTCGCTTTTCTGTGTTTTTACACAATAATAATGAGATATAACAGACAATATTGCCAAGGAAGGTATAGGGGAAGATATTAGACCGAAGTGTAATGTAAATATGAAGAAAAGTGGGTGAAAAGATAACTTGCCATGGGCAGGATCCAAACCTGCGACCTTTGAATGACGCGCTGGGTGCTCTACCACTCAGCTACCACTACAGCTATCCCCCCGGCCACTTTATGGGGTTTATATGTGAATTAAACTTGGGAGTGTCAGTCAGCGCAACCAGTAGCCATGGCGGCGAGTGTAGCACACTCTTATGAGCCAATTTGGCGTACGTAGCACGTGAACCAATACGAGTGGGCAGCTGGCCAATAGTCCCTCATATACAACCTAAAGGCACTAAGTCTGCCAGTACGAGACCCTCGTTAATAAATTAAGGAAAGAA
The DNA here is from genome assembly GCF_043290135.1 of Rhipicephalus microplus. Lineage (NCBI taxonomy): Eukaryota > Metazoa > Arthropoda > Arachnida > Ixodida > Ixodidae > Rhipicephalus > Rhipicephalus microplus. The sequence continues at coordinate 480,398,610 of NC_134710.1, forward strand.
GTGTATACTTAAGGGCTTGTTTTTGTGTGTTTTTACACAATAATAATGTGATCTAACAGACATTAATGCCAAGGAAAGTATAGAGGAAGATATTAGACCAAACTGTAATGTAATTATGAAGAAAAGTGGGTGAAAAAATAACTTGCCGTGGGCAGGATGCGAACCAGCGACCTTCGAATGACGCCCTCGATACTCTACCACTGAGCTACCACGACAGCTATCCCACCAGCCACTTTGTGGTGTTTATATGTAAATTAAACATGGGAGTGTCAGTCAGCGCCAGCAGCAGCCTTGGCGGCGAGTGTTTCACACTCTAATGAGCCTATTTGGCTCACGTAGCACGTGAACCTATTACGCGTGGGCAGTGACCAATAGTCCCTCGTATACAACCTAAAGTCACTAAGTCTGCCAGTACGAGACCCTCGGTAATGAATTGAGGAAAGAAGTGTATACATAAGGGCTCGCTTTTCTGCGTTTTTACACAATAATAATGAGATCTAACAGACAATAATGCCAAGTAAAGTACAGGGGAAGGTTTTAGACCAAATTGTAATGTAAATATGAAGAAAAAAGGGTGAAAAGATAACTTGCCGTGGGCAGGATCCAAACCTGCAACCTTCGAATGACGCGCTCGATGCTCTACCACTGAGCTACCATGACAGCTATCCTCCCCATTCACTTTATGGGGTTTATATGTGAATTAAACATGGGAGTGTCAGTCAGCGCAACCAGTAGCCATGGCGGCGAAAGTAGCACACTCTTATGAGCCAATTTGGCGTCACGTAGCACGTGAACTGATACGAGAGGGCAGCTGACCAATAGCCCCTCGTATACAACCTAAAGGCACTAAGTCTGCCAGTACGAGACCCTCGTTAATAAATTAAGGAAAGAAGTGTATACTTCTTCTTGTTTGTTTGCTTGTTTTTCTGTGTTTTTACACAATAATAATGAGATCTAACAAACAATAATGCCAGGGAAAGTATACAGGAAGATATTAGACCGAATTGTAATGTAAATATGAAGAAAAGTGGGTGAAAAGATAACTTGCCGTGGGCAGGATGCGAACCAGCGACCTTCGAATGACGCCCTCGATACTCTACCACTGAGCTACCACGACAGCTATCCCACAGCCACTTTGTGGGGTGTATATGTAAATTAAACATGGGAGTGTCAGTCAGCGCCAGCAGTAGGCATGGCGGCGAGTGAACACTCTTTTAAGCCTATTTGGCATCACGTAGCACGTGAACCTATTACGAGTGGGAAGCTGACCAATAGTCCCTCGTATACAACCTAAAGGCCTTAAGTCTGCCAGTACGAGACTCTCGTTAATGAATTGAGGAAAGAAGTGTATATATAAGGGCTCGTTTTTCTGCGTTTTTACACAATAATAATGAGATCCAACAGACAATAATGCCAAGTAAAGTACAGGGGAAGATATTATACCAAATTGTAATGTAAATATGAAGAAAAAAGGGTGAAAAGATAACTTGCCGTGGGCAGGATACGAACCTGCACCCTTCGAATGACGCGCTCGATGCTCTACCACTGAGCTACCACGACAGCTATCCCACAGCCACTTTCTGGGGTTTATATGTAAATTAAACATGGGATTGTCAGTCAGCGCCAGCAGTAGCCATGGCGGCGAGTGTTTCACACTCTAATGAGCCTATTTGGCTCACGTAGCACGTGAACCTATTACGAGTGGGCAGCTGACCAATAGTCCCTCGTATACAACCTTAATCCACTAAGTCTGCCAGTACGAGACTCTCGTTAATCAATTGAGGAAAGAAGTGTATATATAAGGGCTCGCTTTTCTGCGTTTTTACACAATAATAATGAGATCCAACAGACAATAATGCCAAGTAAAGTACAGGGGAAGATATTATACCAAATTGTAATGTAAATATGAAGAAAAAAGGGTGAAAAGATAACTTGCCGTGGGCAGGATACGAACCTGCACCCTTCGAATGACGCGCTCGATGCTCTACCACTGAGCTACCACGACAGCTATCCCACAGCCACTTTCTGGGGTTTATATGTAAATTAAACAAGGGATTGTCAGTCAGCGCCAGCAGTAGCCATGGCGGCGAGTGTAGCACACTCTTATAAGACTATTTGGCACCACGTAGCACGTGAACCTATTACGAGTGGGAAGCTGACCAATAGTCCCTCGTATACAACCTAAAGGCACTAAGTCTGCCAGTACGAGACCCTCGTTAATGAATTAGGAAAAGAAGTGTATACTTGAGGGCTTGTTTTTCTGTGTTTTTACACAATATTAATGAGATCTAACAGACAATAATGCCAAGTAAAGTACAGAGGAAGATATTAGATCGAATTGTAATGTAAATATGAAGAAAAAAGGGTGAAAAGATAACTTGCCATGGGCAGGATCCGAACCTGCAACCTTCGACTGATGCGCTCGATGCTCTACCACTCAGCTACCACGACAGCTATCCCCCCAGCCACTTTATGAGGCTTATATGTGAATTAAACTTGGTAGTCTCAGTCAGCGCCAGCAGTAGCCATGGCGGCGAGTGTAGCACACTCTAATGAGCCTATTTGGCTCACGTAGCACGTGAACCTATTACAAGTAGGCAGCTGACCAATAGTCCCTCGTATACAACCTAAATCCACTAAGTCTTCCAGTACGAGACCCTCGTTAATGAATTTAGGAAAGAAGTGTATACTTAAGGGCTCGCTTTTCTGTGTTTTTACACAATAATAATGAGATATAACAGACAATATTGCCAAGGAAGGTATAGGGGAAGATATTAGACCGAAGTGTAATGTAAATATGAAGAAAAGTGGGTGAAAAGATAACTTGCCATGGGCAGGATCCAAACCTGCGACCTTTGAATGACGCGCTGGGTGCTCTACCACTCAGCTACCACTACAGCAATCCCCCTGGCCACTTTATGGGGTTTATATGTGAATTAAACTTGGGAGTGTCAGTCAGCGCAACCAGTAGCCATGGCGGCGAGTGTAGCACACTCTTATGAGCCAATTTGGCGTACGTAGCACGTGAACCAATACGAGTGGGCAGCTGGCCAATAGTCCCTCATATACAACCTAAAGGCACTAAGTCTGCCAGTACGAGACCCTCGTTAATAAATTAAGGAAAGAAGTGTATACTTAAGGGCTTGTTTTTGTGTGTTTTTACACAATAATATAGTGATCTAACAGACAATAATGCCAAGGAAAGTATAGAGGAAGATATTAGACCAAATTGTAATGTAATTATGAAGAAAAGTGGGTGAAAAAATAACTTGCCGTGGGCAGGATGCGAACCTGCGACCTTCGAATGACGCCCTCGATACTCTACCACTGAGCTACCACGACAGCTATCCCACCAGCCACTTTGTGGTGTTTATATGTAAATTAAACATGGGAGTGTCAGTCAGCGCCAGCAGCAGCCTTGGCGGCGAGTGTTTCACACTCTAATGAGCCTATTTGGCTCACGTAGCACGTGAACCTATTACGCGTGGGCAGTGACCAATAGTCCCTCGTATACAACCTAAAGTCACTAAGTCTGCCAGTACGAGACCCTCGGTAATGAATTGAGGAAAGAAGTGTATACATAAGGGCTCGCTTTTCTGCGTTTTTACACAATAATAATGAGATCTAACAGACAATGATGCCAAGTAAAGTACAGGGGAAGATATTAGACCAAATTGTAATGTAAATATGAAGAAAAAAGGGTGAAAAGATAACTTGCCGTGGGCAGGATCCGAACCTGCAACCTTCGAATGACGCGCTCGATGCTCTACCACTGAGCTACCACGACAGCTATCCCACAGCCACTTTGTGGGGTTTATATGTAAATTAAACATGGGAGTGTCAGTCAGCGCCAGCAGTAGCCATGGCGGCGAGTGTAGCACACTCTTTTAAGACTATTTGGCATCACGTAGCACGTGAACCTATTACGAGTGCGAAGCTGACCATTAGTCCCTCGTATACAACCTAAATCCACTATGTCTGCCAGTACGAGAGTCTTGTTAATGAATTGAGGAATGAAGTGGATACTTAAGGGCTCGCTTTTCTGCGTTTTTACACAATAATAATGAGATCTAACAGACAATAATGCCAAGTAAAGTATAGGGGAAGATATTAAACCAAATTGTAATCTAAATATGAAGAAAAGTGGGTGAATAGATAACTTGCCGTGGGCAGGATCTGAACCTGCGACCTTTGAATGACGCGCTCGACGCTCTACTCCTGAGCTACCACGACAGCTATTCCCACAGCCACTTTATGGGGTTTATATGTGAAATAAATATAAACGTGTCAGTAAGCGCCACCAGTAGCCATGGCTGCGAGTGTAGCACACTCTTATAGGCCTATTTGACGTCACATAGCACGTGAACCTATTAGGAGTGTCCAGCTGACCAATAGTCTCTCGTATACAACCTAAAGTCACTAAGTCTGCCAATACGAGACCCTCGTTAATAAATTAAGGAAAGAAGTGTATACTTGAGGGCTGGTTGTTCCGTGTTTTTACACAATAATAATGAGATCTAACAGACAATGATTCCAATGAAGGCATAGGGGAAGATATTAGACCGAATCAAAATGTATGTTAAGAAACGTGGGTGAAAAGATAACTTGCCGTGGGCAGGATGCGAACCTGCGACCTTCGAATGACGCCCTCGATACTCTACCACTGAGCTACCACAACAGCTATCCCACCAGCCACTTTGTGGTGTTTATATGTAAATTAAACATGGGAGTGTCAGTCAGCGCCAGCAGTAGCCATGGCGGCGAGTGTTTCACACTCTAATGAGCCTATTTGGCTCACGTAGCACGTGAACCTATTACGAGTGGGCAGCTGACCAATAGTCCCTCGTATACAACCTTAATCCACTAAGTCTGCCAGTACAAGACTCTCGTTAATGAATTGAGGAAAGAAGTGTATATTTAAGGGCTCGCTTTTCTGCGTTTTTACACAATAATAATGAGATCCAACAGACAATAATGCCAAGTAAATTACAGGGGAAGATATTATACCAAATTGTAATGTAAATATGAAGAAAAAAGGGTGAAAAGATAACTTGCCGTGGGCAGGATCCGAACCAGCAACCTTCGAATGACGCGCTCGATGCTCTACCACTGAGCTACCACGACAGCTATCCCACAGCCACTTTGTGGGGTTTATATGTAAATTAAACATGGGATTGTCAGTCAGCGCCAGCAGTAGCCATGGCGGCGAGTGTAGCACACTCTTATAAGACTATTTGGCACCACGTAGCACGTGAACCTATTACGAGTGGGAAGCTGACCAATAGTCCCTCGTATACAACCTAAAGGCACTAAGTCTGCCAGTACGAGACCCTCGTTAATGAATTAGGAAAAGAAGTGTATACTTGAGGGCTTGTTTTTCTGTGTTTTTACACAATAATAATGAGATCTAACAGACAATAATGCCAAGTAAAGTACAGAGGAAGATGTTAGATCGAATTGTAATGTAAATATGAAGAAAAAAGGGTGAAAAGATAACTTGCCGTGGGCAGGATCCGAACCTGCAGCCTTCGAATGACGCGCTCAATGCTCTACCACTCAGCTACCACGACACCTATCCCCCAGCCACTTTATGAGGTTTATATGTGAATTAAATATGAAAGTGTCAGTCAGCGCAACCAGTAGCCATAGCGGCGAGTGTAGCACACTCTTATGAGCCAATTTGGCATCACGTAGCACGTGAACCAATACGAGTGGGCAGCTGAACAATAGTCCCTCGTATACAACCTAAAGGCACTAAGTCCCCGCCGCGGTGGTCTAGTGGCTAAGGTACCCGGCTGGTGACCCGCAGGGCGCGGGTTCGAATCCCGGCTGCGGCGGCTGCATTTCCGATGGAAGTGGAAATGTTGTAGGCCCGTGTGCTCAGATTTGGGTGCACGTTAAAGAAACCCAGGTGGTCTAAATTTCCGGTGCCCTCTACTACGGTGTCTCTCATAATCATATAGTGGTTTTGGGACGTTAAACCCCACATATCAATCAATCAAAGGCACTGAGTCTGCCAGTACGAGACCCTCGTTATTAAATTAAGAAAAGAAGTGTATACTTAAGGGCTTGTTTTTCTGTGTTTTTACACAATAATAATGTGATCTAACAGACAATAATGCCAAGGAAAGTATAGAGGAATATATTAGACGAAATTGTAATGTAAATATGATGAAAAGTGGGTGAAAATATAACTTGCCGTGGGCAGGTTGCGAACCGTCGACCTTCGAATGACGCCCTCAATACTCTACCACTGAGCTACCACGAAAGCTATCCCACCAGCCACTTTGTGTTGTTTATATGTAAATTAAACCTGGGTGTGTCAGTCAGCGCCAGCAGTAGCCATGGCGGCGAGTGTTGCACACTCTAATGAGCCTTTTTGGCTCACGTAGCACGTGAACCAATTACGAGTGGGAAGCTGACCAATAGTCCCTCGTATACAACCTAAATCCACTATGTCTGCCAGTACGAGACCCTTGTTAATGAATTGAGGAAAGAAGTGTATACTTAAGGGCTCGCTTTTCTGTGTTCTTACACAATAATAATGAGATATAACAGACAATAATGCCAAGGAAAGTATAGGGGATGATAATAGACCGAAGTGTTATGTAAGTATGAAGAAAAGAGGGTGAAAAGATAACTTGCCGTGGGCAGGATCTGAACCTGCGACCTTCGAATGACGCGCTCGATGCTCTACCACTAAGCTACCACGACAGCTATTCCCACAGCCACTTTATGGGGTTTATATGTGAAATAAATATAAAAGTGTCAGTAAGCGCCACCAGTAGCTATGGCTGCGAGTGTAGCACACTCTTATAAGCCTATTTGACGTCACATAGCACGTGAACCTATTAGGAGTGTCCAGCTGACCAATAGTCTCTCGTATACAACCTAAAGTCACTAAGTCTGCCAATACGAGACCCTCGTTATTAAATTAAGGAAAGAAGTGTATACTTGAGGGCTGGTTGTTCCGTGTTTTTACACAATAATAATGACATCTAAAAGACAATGATTCCAATGAAGGCATAGGGGAAGATATTAGACCGAATCGTAGAGTATGTTAAGAAACGTGGGTGAAAAGATAACTTGCCGTGGGCAGGATGCGAACCTGCGACCTTCGAATGACGCCCTCGATACTCTACCACTGAGCTACCACGACAGCTATCCCACCAGCGACTTTGTGGTGTTTATATGTAAATTAAACATGGGAGTGTCAGTCAGCGCCAGCAGTAGCCATGGCGGCGAGTGTTTCACACTCTAATGAGCCTATTTGGCTCACGTAGCACGTGAACCTATTACGAGTGGGCAGCTGACCAATAGTCCCTCGTATACAACCTAAATCCACTAAGTCTTCCAGTACGAGACCCTCGTTAATGAATTTAGATAAGAAGTGTATACTTAAGGGCTCGCTTTTCTGTGTTTTTACACAATAATAATGAGATATAACAGACAATATTGCCAAGGAAGGTATAGGGGAAGATATTAGACCGAAGTGTAATGTAAATATGAAGAAAAGTGGGTGAAAAGATAACTTGCCATGGGCAGGATCCAAACCTGCGACCTTTGAATGACGCGCTGGGTGCTCTACCACTCAGCTACCACTACAGCTATCCCCCCGGCCACTTTATGGGGTTTATATGTGAATTAAACTTGGGAGTGTCAGTCAGCGCAACCAGTAGCCATGGCGGCGAGTGTAGCACACTCTTATGAGCCAATTTGGCGTACGTAGCACGTGAACCAATACGAGTGGGCAGCTGGCCAATAGTCCCTCATATACAACCTAAAGGCACTAAGTCTGCCAGTACGAGACCCTCGTTAATAAATTAAGGAAAGAAGTGTATACTTAAGGGCTTGTTTTTGTGTGTTTTTACACAATAATAATGTGATCTAACAGACATTAATGCCAAGGAAAGTATAGAGGAAGATATTAGACCAAACTGTAATGTAATTATGAAGAAAAGTGGGTGAAAAAATAACTTGCCGTGGGCAGGATGCGAACCTGCGACCTTCGAATGACGCCCTCGATACTCTACCACTGAGCTACCACGACAGCTATCCCACCAGCCACTTTGTGGTGTTTATATGTAAATAAACATGGGAGTGTCAGTCAGCGCCAGCAGCAGCCTTGGCGGCGAGTGTTTCACACTCTAATGAGCCTATTTGGCTCACGTAGCACGTGAACCTATTACGCGTGGGCAGTGACCAATAGTCCCTCGTATACAACCTAAAGTCACTAAGTCTGCCAGTACGAGACCCTCGGTAATGAATTGAGGAAAGAAGTGTATACATAAGGGCTCGCTTTTCTGCGTTTTTACACAATAATAATGAGATCTAACAGACAATGATGCCAAGTAAAGTACAGGGGAAGATATTAGACCAAATTGTAATGTAAATATGAAGAAAAAAGGGTGAAAAGATAACTTGCCGTGGGCAGGATCCGAACCTGCAACCTTCGAATGACGCGCTCGATGCTCTACCACTGAGCTACCACGACAGCTATCCCACAGCCACTTTGTGGGGTTTATATGTAAATTAAACATGGGAGTGTCAGTCAGCGCCAGCAGTAGCCATGGCGGCGAGTGTAGCACACTCTTTTAAGACTATTTGGCATCACGTAGCACGTGAACCTATTACGAGTGGGAAGCTGACCAATAGTCCCTCGTATACAACCTAAATCCACTATGTCTGCCAGTACGAGACTCTTGATAATGAATTGAGGAAAGAAGTGTATACTTAAGGGCTCGCTTTTCTGCGTTTTTACACAATAATAATGAGATCTAACAGACAATAATGCCAAGTAAAGTATAGGGAAAGATATTAAACCAAATTGTAATCTAAATATGAACAAAAGTGGGTGAATAGATAACTTGCCGTGGGCAGGATCTGAACCTGCGACCTTTGAATGACGCGCTCGATGCTCTACCCCTGAGCTACCACGACAGCTATTCCCACCGCCACTTTATGGGGTTTATATGTGAAATAAATATAAACGTGTCAGTAAGCGCCACCAGTAGCCATGGCTGCGAGTGTAGCACACTCTTATAGGCCTATTTGACGTCACATAGCACGTGAACCTATTAGGAGTGTCCAGCTAACCAATAGTCTCTCGTATACAACCTAAAGTCACTAAGTCTGCCAATACGAGACCCTCGTTAATAAATTAAGGAAAGAAGTGTATACTTGAGGGCTGGTTGTTCCGTGTTTTTACACAATAATAATGAGATCTAACAGACAATGATTCCAATGAAGGCATAGGGGAAGATATTAGACCGAATCAAAATGTATGTTAAGAAACGTGGGTGAAAAGATAACTTGCCGTGGGCAGGATGCGAACCTGCGACGTTCGAATGACGCCCTCGATACTCTACCACTGAGCTACCACGACAGCTATCCCACCAGCCACTTTGTGGTGTTTATATGTAAATTAAACATGGGAGTGTCAGTCAGCGCCAGCAGTAGCCATGGCGGCGAGTGTTTCACACTCTAATGAGCCTATTTGGCTCACGTAACACGTGAACCTATTACGAGTGGGCAGCTGACCAATAGTCCCTCGTATACAACCTTAATCCACTAAGTCTGCCAGTACGAGACTCTCGTTAATGAATTGAGGAAAGAAGTGTATATTTAAGGGCTCGCTTTTCTGCGTTTTTACACAATAATAATGAGATCCAACAGACAATAATGCCAAGTAAAGTACAGGGGAAGATATTATACCAAATTGTATTGTAAATATGAAGAAAAAAGGGTGAAAAGATAACTTGCCGTGGGCAGGATCCGAACCTGCAACCTTCGAATGACGCGCTCGATGCTCTACCACTGAGCTACCACGACAGCTATCCCACAGCCACTTTGTGGGGTTTATATGTAAATTAAACATGGGAGTGTCAGTCAGCGCCAGCAGTAGCCTTGGCGGCGAGTGTTTCACACTCTAATGAGCCTATTTGGCTCACGTAGCACGTGAACCTATTACGCGTGGGCAGTGACCAATAGTCCCTCGTATACAACCTAAAGGCACTAAGTCTGCCAGTACGAGACCCTCGTTAATGAATTAGGAAAAGAAGTGTATACTTGAGGGCTTGTTTTTCTGTGTTTTTACACAATAATAATGAGATCTAACAGACAATAATGCCAAGTAAAGTACAGAGGAAGATATTAGATCGAATTGTAATGTAAATATGAAAAAAAAGGGTGAAAAGATAACTTGCCGTGGGCAGGATCCGAACCTGCAACCTTCGAATGACGCGCTCGATGCTCTACCACTGAGCTACCACGACAGCTATCCCACAGCCACTTTGTGGGGTTTATATGTAAATTAAACATGGGATTGTCAGTCAGCGCCAGCAGTAGCCATGGCGGCGAGTGTAGCACACTCTTATAAGACTATTTGGCACCACGTAGCACGTGAACCTATTACGAGTGGGAAGCTGACCAATAGTCCCTCGTATACAACCTAAAGGCACTAAGTCTGCCAGTACGAGACCCTCGTTAATGAATTAGGAAAAGAAGTGTATACTTGAGGGCTTGTTTTTCTGTGTTTTTACACAATATTAATGAGATCTAACAGACAATAATGCCAAGTAAAGTACAGAGGAAGATATTAGATCGAATTGTAATGTAAATATGAAAAAAAGGGTGAAAAGATAACTTGCCGTGGGCAGGATCCGAACCTGCAACCTTCGAATGACGCCCTCGATACTCTACCACTGAGCTACCACGACAGCTATCCCACCAGCCACTTTGTGGTGTTTATATGTAAATTAAACATGGGAGTGTCAGTCAGCGCCAGCAGTAGCCTTGGCGGCGAGTGTTTCACACTCTAATGAGCCTATTTGGCTCACGTAGCACGTGAACCTATTACGCGTGGGCAGTGACCAATAGTCCTTCGTATACAACCTAAAGTCACTAAATCTGCCAGTACGAGACCCTCGGTAATGAATTGAGGAAAGAAGTGTATACATAAGGGCTCGCTTTTCTGCGTTTTTACACAATAATAATGAGATCTAACAGACAATGATGCCAAGTAAAGTACAGGGGAAGATATTAGACCAAATTGTAATGTAAATATGAAGAAAAAAGGGTGAAAAGATAACTTGCCATGGGCAGGATCCGAACCTGCAACCTTTGAATGACGCGCTGGGTGCTCTACCACTCAGCTACAACTACAGCAATCCCCCTGGCCACTTTATGGGGTTTATATGTGAATTAAACTTGGGAGTGTCCGTCAGCGCCACCATTAGCCGTGGCGGCGAGTGTAGCACACTCTTATAAGCCCATTTTGCGTCATATAGCACGTGAACCTATTACGAGTGGGCAGCTGACCAATAGTCCCTCGTATACAACCTAAAGGCACTAAGTCTGCCAGTACGAGACCCTCGTTAATAAATTAAAGAAAGAAGTGTATTCTTGAGGGCTCGTTTTTCTGTGTTTTTACACAATAATAATGAGGTCTAACAGACAATAATTCCAAGGAAGGCTTAGGGGAAGATATAAGACCGAATCGTAATGTATGTTAAGAAACGTAGGTGAAAAGATACCTTCCGTGGGCAGGATGCGAACCTGCAACCTTCGAATGACGCGCTCGATGCTCTACCACTGAGTTACCATGACAGCTATCCCCCCCATCCACTTCATGGGGTTTACAGGTGAATTAAACATGGGAGTGTCAGTCAGCGCAACCAGTAGCCATGGCGGCGAGTGTAGCACACTCTTATGAGCCAATTTTGGCGTCACGTAGCACGTGAACCAATACGAATGGGCAGCTGACCAATAGTCCCACGTATAAAACCTAAAGGCACTAAGTCTGCCAGTACGAGACTCTCGTTAATGAATTGAGGAAAAAAGTGTATATATAAGGGCTCGCTTTTCTGCGTTTTTACACAATAATAATGAGATCCAACAGACAATAATGCCAAGTAAAGTACAGGGGAAGATATTATACCAAATTGTAATGTAAATATGAAGAAAAAAGGGTGAAAAGATAACTTGCCGTGGGCAGGATACGAACCTGCACCCTTCGAATGACGCGCTCGATGCTCTACCACTGAGCTACCACGACAGCTATCCCACAGCCACTTTCTGGGGTTTATATGTAAATTAAACAAGGGATTGTCAGTCAGCGCCAGCAGTAGCCATGGCGGCGAGTGTAGCACACTCTTATAAGACTATTTGGCACCACGTAGCACGTGAACCTATTACGAGTGGGAAGCTGACCAATAGTCCCTCGTATACAACCTAAAGGCACTAAGTCTGCCAGTACGAGACCCTCGTTAATGAATTAGGAAAAGAAGTGTATACTTGAGGGCTTGTTTTTCTGTGTTTTTACACAATATTAATGAGATCTAACAGACAATAATGCCAAGTAAAGTACAGAGGAAGATATTAGATCGAATTGTAATGTAATTATGAAGAAAAAAGGGTGAAAAGATAACTTGCCATGGGCAGGATCCGAACCTGCAACCTTTGAATGACGCGCTGGGTGCTCTACCACTCAGCTACAACTACAGCAATCCCCCTGGCCACTTTATGGGGTTTATATGTGAATTAAACTTGGGAGTGTCAGTCAGCGCAACCAGTAGCCATGGCGGCGAGTGTAGCACACTCTTATGAGCCAATTTGGCGTACGTAGCACGTGAACCAATACGAGTGGGCAGCTGGCCAATAGTCCCTCATATACAACCTAAAGGCACTAAGTCTGCCAGTACGAGACCCTCGTTAATAAATTAAGGAAAGAAGTGTATACTTAAGGGCTTGTTTTTGTGTGTTTTTACACAATAATATAGTGATCTAACAGACAATAATGCCAAGGAAAGTATAGAGGAAGATATTAGACCAAATTGTAATGTAATTATGAAGAAAAGTGGGTGAAAAAATAACTTGCCGTGGGCAGGATGCGAACCTGCGACCTTCGAATGACGCCCTCGATACTCTACCACTGAGCTACCACGACAGCTATCCCACCAGCCACTTTGTGGTGTTTATATGTAAATTAAACATGGGAGTGTCAGTCAGCGCCAGCAGCAGCCTTGGCGGCGAGTGTTTCACACTCTAATGAGCCTATTTGGCACACGTAGCACGTGAACCTATTACGCGTGGGCAGTGACCAATAGTCCCTCGTATACAACCTAAAGTCACTAAGTCTGCCAGTACGAGACCCTCGGTAATGAATTGAGGAAAGAAGTGTATACATAAGGGCTCGCTTTTCTGCGTTTTTACACAATAATAATGAGATCTAACAGACAATGATGCCAAGTAAAGTACAGGGGAAGATATTAGACCAAATTGTAATGTAAATATGAAGAAAAAAGGGTGAAAAGATAACTTGCCGTGGGCAGGATCCGAACCTGCAACCTTCGAATGACGCGCTCGATGCTCTACCACTGAGCTACCACGACAGCTATCCCACAGCCACTTTGTGGGGTTTATATGTAAATTAAACATGGGAGTGTCAGTCAGCGCCAGCAGTAGCCATGGCGGCGAGTGTAGCACACTCTTTTAAGACTATTTGGCATCACGTAGCACGTGAACCTATTACGGGTGCGAAGCTGACCATTAGTCCCTCGTATACAACCTAAATCCACTATGTCTGCCAGTACGAGACTCTTGTTAATGAATTGAGGAATGAAGTGTATACTTAAGGGCTCGCTTTTCTGCGTTTTTACACAATAATAATGAGATCTAACAGACAATAATGCCAAGTAAAGTATAGGGGAAGATATTAAACCAAATTGTACTCTAAATATGAAGAAAAGTGGGTGAATAGATAACTTGCCGTGGGCAGGATCTGAACCTGCGACCTTTGAATGACGCGCTCGACGCTCTACTCCTGAGCTACCACGACAGCTATTCCCACAGCCACTTTATGGGGTTTATATGTGAAATAAATATAAACGTGTCAGTAAGCGCCACCAGTAGCCATGGCTGCGAGTGTAGCACACTCTTATAGGCCTATTTGACGTCACATAGCACGTGAACCTATTAGGAGTGTCCAGCTGACCAATAGTCTCTCGTATACAACCTAAAGTCACTAAGTCTGCCAATACGAGACCCTCGTTAATAAATTAAGGAAAGAAGTGTATACTTGAGGGCTGGTTGTTCCGTGTTTTTACACAATAATAATGAGATCTAACAGACAATGATTCCAATGAAGGCATAGGGGAAGATATTAGACCGAATCAAAATGTATGTTAAGAAACGTGGGTGAAAAGATAACTTGCCGTGGGCAGGATGCGAACCTGCGACCTTCGAATGACGCCCTCGATACTCTACCACTGAGCTACCACAACAGCTATCCCACCAGCCACTTTGTGGTGTTTATATGTAAATTAAACATGGGAGTGTCAGTCAGCGCCAGCAGTAGCCATGGCGGCGAGTGTTTCACACTCTAATGAGCCTATTTGGCTCACGTAGCACGTGAACCTATTACGAGTGGGCAGCTGACCAATAGTCCCTCGTATACAACCTTAATCCACTAAGTCTGCCAGTACGAGACTCTCGTTAATGAATTGAGGAAAGAAGTGTATATTTAAGGGCTCGCTTTTCTGCGTTTTTACACAATAATAATGAGATCCAACAGACAATAATGCCAAGTAAATTACAGGGGAAGATATTATACCAAATTGTAATGTAAATATGAAGAAAAAAGGGTGAAAAGATAACTTGCCGTGGGCAGGATCCGAACCAGCAACCTTCGAATGACGCGCTCGATGCTCTACCACTGAGCTACCACGACAGCTATCCCACAGCCACTTTGTGGGGTTTATATGTAAATTAAACATGGGATTGTCAGTCAGCGCCAGCAGTAGCCATGGCGGCGAGTGTAGCACACTCTTATAAAACTATTTGGCACCACGTAGCACGTGAACCTATTACGAGTGGGAAGCTGACCAATAGTCCCTCGTATACAACCTAAAGGCACTAAGTCTGCCAGTACGAGACCCTCGTTAATGAATTAGGAAAAGAAGTGTATACTTGAGGGCTTGTTTTTCTGTGTTTTTACACAATATTAATGAGATCTAACAGACAATAATGCCAAGTAAAGTACAGAGGAAGATGTTAGATCGAATTGTAATGTAAATATGAAGAAAAAAGGGTGAAAAGATAACTTGCCGTGGGCAGGATCCGAACCTGCAGCCTTCTAATGACGCGCTCAATGCTCTACCACTCAGCTACCACGACACCTATCCCCCAGCCACTTTATGAGGTTTATATGTGAATTAAATATGAAAGTGTCAGTCAGCGCAACCAGTAGCCATAGCGGCGAGTGTAGCACACTCTTATGAGCCAATTTGGCATCACGTAGCACGTGAACCAATACGAGTGGGCAGCTGAACAATAGTCCCTCGTATACAACCTAAAGGCACTAAGTCCCCGCCGCGGTGGTCTAGTGGCTAAGGTACTCGGCTGGTGACCCGCAGGGCGCGGGTTCGAATCCCGGCTGCGGCGGCTGCATTGCCGATGGAAGTGGAAATGTTGTAGGCCCGTGTGCTCAGATTTGGGTGCACGTTAAAGAAACCCAGGTGGTCTAAATTTCCGGTGCCCTCTACTACGGTGTCTCTCACAATCATATAGTGGTTTTGGGACGTTAAACCCCACATATCAATCAATCCTAGGCACTGAGTCTGCCAGTACGAGACCCTCGTTATTAAATTAAGAAAAGAAGTGTATACTTAAGGGCTTGTTTTTCTGTGTTTTTACACAATAATAATGTGATCTAACAGACAATAATACCAAGGAAAGTATAGAGGAATATATTAGACCAAATTGTAATGTGAATATGATGAAAAGTGGGTGAAATTATAACTTGCCGTGGGCAGGTTGCGAACCGTCGACCTTCGAATGACGCCCTCAATACTCTACCACTGAGCTACCACGAAAGCTATCCCACCAGCCACTTTGTGTTGTTTATATGTAAATTAAACATGGGTGTGTCAGTCAGCGCCAGCAGTAGCCATGGCGGCGAGTGTTGCACACTCTAATGAGCCTTTTTGGCTCACGTAGCACGTGAACCAATTACGAGTGGGCAGCTGACCAATAGTCCCTCGTATACAACCTAAATCCACTATGTCTGCCAGTACGAGACCCTTGTTAATGAATTGAGGAAAGAAGTGTATACTTAAGGGCTCGCTTTTCTGTGTTCTTACACAATAATAATGAGATATAACAGACAATAATGCCAAGGAAAGTATAGGGGATGATAATAGACCGAAGTGTTATGTAAGTATGAAGAAAAGAGGGTGAAAAGATAACTTGCCGTGGGCAGGATCTGAACCTGCGACCTTCGAATGACGCGCTCGATGCTCTACCACTAAGCTACCACGACAGCCATTCCCACAGCCACTTTATGGGGTTTATATGTGAAATAAATATAAAAGTGTCAGTAAGCGCCACCAGTAGCTATGGCTGCGAGTGTAGCACACTCTTATAAGCCTATTTGACGTCACATAGCACGTGAACCTATTAGGAGTGTCCAGCTGACCAATAGTCTCTCGTATACAACCTAAAGTCACTAAGTCTGCCAATACGAGACCCTCGTTATTAAATTAAGGAAAGAAGTGTATACTTGAGGGCTGGTTGTTCCGTGTTTTTACACAATAATAATGACATCTAAAAGACAACGATTCCAATGAAGGCATAGGGGAAGATATTAGACCGAATCGTAGAGTATGTTAAGAAACGTGGGTGAAAAGATAACTTGCCGTGGGCAGGATGCGAACCTGCGACCTTCGAATGACGCCCTCGATACTCTACCACTGAGCTACCACGACAGCTATCCCACCAGCGACTTTGTGGTGTTTATATGTAAATTAAACATGGGAGTGTCAGTCAGCGCCAGCAGTAGCCATGGCGGCGAGTGTTTCACACTCTAATGAGCCTATTTGGCTCACGTAGCACGTGAACCTATTACGAGTGGGCAGCTGACCAATAGTCCCTCGTATACAACCTTAATCCACTAAGTCTGCCAGTACGAGACTCTCGTTAATGAATTGAGGAAAGAAGTGTATATATAAGGGCTCGCTTTTCTGCGTTTTTACACAATAATAATGAGATCCAACAGACAATAATGCCAAGTAAAGTACAGGGGAAGATATTATACCAAATTTAAATGTAAATATGAAGAAAAAAGGGTGAAAAGATAACATGCTGTGGGCAGGATCCGAACCTGCAACCTTCAACTGATGCGATCGATGCTCTACCACTCAGCTACCACGACAGCTATCCCCTCAGCCACTTTATGAGGCTTATATGTGAATTAAACTTGGGAGTCTTAGTCAGCGCCAGCAGTAGCCATGGCGGCGAGTGTAGCACACTCTAATGAGCCTATTTGGCTCACGTAGCACGTGAACCTATTACAAGTAGGCAGCTGACCAATAGTCCCTCGTATACAACCTAAATCCACTAAGTCTTCCAGTACGAGACCCTCGTTAATGAATTTAGATAAGAAGTGTATACTTAAGGGCTCGCTTTTCTGTGTTTTTACACAATAATAATGAGATATAACAGACAATATTGCCAAGGAAGGTATAGGGGAAGATATTAGACCGAAGTGTAATGTAAATATGAAGAAAAGTGGGTGAAAAGATAACTTGCCATGGGCAGGATCCAAACCTGCGACCTTTGAATGACGCGCTGGGTGCTCTACCACTCAGCTACCACTACAGCTATCCCCCCGGCCACTTTATGGGGTTTATATGTGAATTAAACTTGGGAGTGTCAGTCAGCGCAACCAGTAGCCATGGCGGCGAGTGTAGCACACTCTTATGAGCCAATTTGGCGTACGTAGCACGTGAACCAATACGAGTGGGCAGCTGGCCAATAGTCCCTCATATACAACCTAAAGGCACTAAGCCTGCCAGTACGAGACCCTCGTTAATAAATTAAGGAAAGAAGTGTATACTTAAGGGCTTGTTTTTGTGTGTTTTTACACAATAATAATGTGATCTAACAGACATTAATGCCAAGGAAAGTATAGAGGAAGATATTAGACCAAACTGTAATGTAATTATGAAGAAAAGTGGGTGAAAAAATAACTTGCCGTGGGCAGGATGCGAACCTGCGACCTTCGAATGACGCCCTCGATACTCTACCACTGAGCTACCACGACAGCTATCCCACCAGCCACTTTGTGGTGTTTATATGTAAATTAAACATGGGAGTGTCAGTCAGCGCCAGCAGCAGCCTTGGCAGCGAGTGTTTCACACTCTAATGAGCCTATTTGGCTCACGTAGCACGTTAACCTATTACGCGTGGGCAGTGACCAATAGTCCCTCGTATACAACCTAAAGTCACTAAGTCTGCCAGTACGAGACCCTCGGTAATGAATTGAGGAAAGAAGTGTATACATAAGGGCTCGCTTTTCTGCGTTTTTACACAATAATAATGAGATCTAACAGACAATGATGCCAAGTAAAGTACAGGGGAAGATATTAGACCAAATTGTAATGTAAATATGAAGAAAAAAGGGTGAAAAGATAACTTGCCGTGGGCAGGATCCGAACCTGCAACCTTCGAATGACGCGCTCGATGCTCTACCACTGAGCTACCACGACAGCTATCCCACAGCCACTTTGTGGGGTTTATATGTAAATTAAACATGGGAGTGTCAGTCAGCGCCAGCAGTAGCCATGGCGGCGAGTGTAGCACACTCTTTTAAGACTATTTGGCATCACGTAGCACGTGAACCTATTACGAGTGGGAAGCTGACCAATAGTCCCTCGTATACAACCTAAAGGCACTAAGTCTGCCAGTACGAGACCCTCGTTAATGAATTAGGAAAAGAAGTGTATACTTGAGGGCTTGTTTTTCTGTGTTTTTACACAATAATAATGAGATCTAACAGACAATAATGCCAAGTAAAGTACAGAGGAAGATATTAGATCGAATTGTAATGTAAATATGAAAAAAAAGGGTGAAAAGATAACTTGCCGTGGGCAGGATCCGAACCTGCAACCTTCGAATGACGCGCTCGATGCTCTACCACTGAGCTACCACGACAGCTATCCCACAGCCACTTTGTGGGGTTTATATGTAAATTAAACATGGGATTGTCAGTCAGCGCCAGCAGTAGCCATGGCGGCGAGTGTAGCACACTCTTATAAGACTATTTGGCACCACGTAGCACGTGAACCTATTACGAGTGGGAAGCTGACCAATAGTCCCTCGTATACAACCTAAAGGCACTAAGTCTGCCAGTACGAGACCCTCGTTAATGAATTAGGAAAAGAAGTGTATACTTGAGGGCTTGTTTTTCTGTGTTTTTACACAATATTAATGAGATCTAACAGACAATAATGCCAAGTAAAGTACAGAGGAAGATATTAGATCGAATTGTAATGTAAATATGAAAAAAAGGGTGAAAAGATAACTTGCCGTGGGCAGGAACCGAACCTGCAACCTTCGAATGACGCCCTCGATACTCTACCACTGAGCTACCACGACAGCTATCCCACCAGCCACTTTGTGGTGTTTATATGTAAATTAAACATGGGAGTGTCAGTCAGCGCCAGCAGTAGCCTTGGCGGCGAGTGTTTCACACTCTAATGAGCCTATTTGGCTCACGTAGCACGTGAACCTATTACGCGTGGGCAGTGACCAATAGTCCCTCGTATACAACCTAAAGTCACTAAATCTGCCAGTACGAGACCCTCGGTAATGAATTGAGGAAAGAAGTGTATACATAAGGGCTCGCTTTTCTGCGTTTTTACACAATAATAATGAGATCTAACAGACAATGATGCCAAGTAAAGTACAGGGGAAGATATTAGACCAAATTGTAATGTAAATATGAAGAAAAAAGGGTGAAAAGATAACTTGCCGTGGGCAGGATCCGAACCTGCAACCTTCGAATGACGCGCCCGATGCTCTACCACTGAGCTACCACGACAGCTATCCCACAGCCACTTTGTGGGGTTAATATGTAAATTAAACATGGGAGTGTCAGTCAGCGCCAGCAGTAGCCATGGTGGCGAGTGTAGCACACTCTTTTAAGACTATTTGGCATCACGTAGCACGTGAACCTATTACGAGTGGGAAGCTGACCAATAGTCCCTCGTATACAACCTAAAGGCACTAAGTCTGCCAGTACGAGACCCTCGTTAATGAATTTAGGAAAGAAGTGTATACTTATGGGCTCGCTTTTCTGTGTTTTTACACAACAATAATGAGATATGACAGACAATATTGCCAAGGAAAGTATAGGGAAAGATATTAGACCGAAGTGTAATGTAAATATGAAGAAAAGTGGGTGAAAAGATAACTTGCCATGGGCAGGATCCAAACCTGCGACCTTCGAATGACGCGCTGGATGCTCTACCACTCAGCTACCACTACAGCTATCCCCCCGGCCACTTTATGGGGTTTATATGTGAATTAAACTTGGGAGTGTCCGTCAGCGCCACCATTAGCCGTGGCGGCGAGTGTAGCACACTCTTATAAGCCCATTTTGCGTCATATAGCACGTGAACCTATTACGAGTGGGCAGCTGACCAATAGTCCCTCGTATACAACCTAAAGGCACTAAGTCTGCCAGTACGAGACCCTCGTTAATAAATTAAAGAAAGAAGTGTATTCTTGAGGGCTCGTTTTTCTGTGTTTTTACACAATAATAATGAGGTCTAACAGACAATAATTCCAAGGAAGGCTTAGGGGAAGATATAAGACCGAATCGTAATGTATGTTAAGAAACGTAGGTGAAAAGATACCTTCCGTGGGCAGGATGCGAACCTGCAACCTTCGAATGACGCGCTCGATGCTCTACCACTGAGTTACCATGACAGCTATCCCCCCCATCCACTTCATGGGGTTTACAGGTGAATTAAACATGGGAGTGTCAGTCAGCGCAACCAGTAGCCATGGCGCCGAGTGTAGCACACTCTTATGAGCCAATTTTGGCGTCACGTAGCACGTGAACCAATACGAGTGGGCAGCTGACCAATAGTCCCACGTATAAAACCTAAAGGCACTAAGTCTGCCAGTACGAGACCCTCGTTAATAAATTAAGGAAAGAAGTGTATACTTAAGGGCTTGTTTTTCTGTGTTTTTACACAATAATAATGTGATCTAATCAACAACAATGCCAAGCAAAGTATAGAGGAAGATATTAGACCGAATTGTAATGTAAATATGAAGAAAAGTAGGAGAAAAGATAACTTGCCGTGGGCAGGATGCGAACCTGCGACCTTCGATTGACGCCCTCGATACTCTACCACTGAGCTACCACGACAGCTATCTCACCAGCCACTTTGTGGGGTTCATATGTAAATTAAACATGGGAGTGTCAGTCAGCGCCAGCAGTAGCCATGGGTGCGAGTGTACCACACTCTAATGAGCCTATTTGGCTCACGTAGCACGTGAACCTACTACAAGTAGGCAGCTGACCAATAGTCCCTCGTATACAACCTAAATCCACTAAGTCTGCCAGTACGA
Source organism: Rhipicephalus microplus (assembly GCF_043290135.1). Lineage (NCBI taxonomy): Eukaryota > Metazoa > Arthropoda > Arachnida > Ixodida > Ixodidae > Rhipicephalus > Rhipicephalus microplus. The sequence continues at coordinate 480,420,030 of NC_134710.1, forward strand.
GACCCTCGTTAATCAATTTAGGAAAGAAGTGTGTACTTAAGGGCTCGCTTTTCTGTGTTTTTACACAATAATAATGAGATATAACAGACAATAATGCCAAGGAAAGTATAGGGGAAGATATTAGACCGAAGTGTAATGTAAATATGAAGAAAAGTGTGTGAAAAGATAACTTGCCGTGGGCAGGATCCGAACCTGCAACCTTCGAATGGCGCGCTCGATGCTCTACCACTGAGCTACCACGAGAGCTATCCCCCAGCCACTTTAGGGGTTTATATTTGAATTTAACATGGGAGTGTCAGTCAGCGCAACCAGTAGCAATGGCGGTGAGTGTAGCACACTCCTATAAGCCTATTTGACGTCACATAGCACGTGAACCTATCAGGATTGGGCAGCTGACCAATAGTCTCTCGTATACAACCTAAAGTCACTAAGTCTGCCAATACGAGACCCTCGTTAATAAATTAGGAAAGAAGTGTATACTTAAGGGCTTGTTTTTCTGTGTTTTTACACAATCATAATGTGATCTAACTAAAAATAATGCCAAGGAAAGTATAGAGGAAGATATTAGATCGAATTTTAATGTAAATATGAAGAAAAGTAGTTGAAAAGATAACTTGCCGAGGGCAGGATGCGAACCTGCGACCTTCGAATGACGCCCTCGATACTCTACCACTGAGCTACCACGACAGCTATCCCACCAGCTACTTTGTGGGGTTTATATGTAAATTAAACATGGGAGTGTCAGTCAGCGCCACCAGTAGCCATTGCGGCGAGTGTAGCACACTCTTATAAGCCTATTTGACGTCACATAGCACGTGAACCTATTAGGAGTGGGCAGCTGACCAATAGTCTCTCGTATACAACCTAAAGTCACTAAGTCTGCCAATACGAGACCCTCGTTAATAAATTAAGGAAAGAAGTGTATACTTGAGTGCTCGTTTTTCTGTGTTTTTACACAATAATAATGAGATCTAACAGACAATACTTCCAAGGAAGGCATAGGGGAAGATATTAGGCCGAATCGTAATGTATGTTAAGAAACGTGGGTGAAAAGATAACTTCCGTGGGCAGGATGCGAACCTGCAACCTTCGAATGACGCGCTCGATGCTCTACCACTGAGCTACCATGACAGCGATCCTCCCCATCCACTTTAAGGGTTTATATGTGAATTAAACATGGGAGTGTCAGTCAGCGCAACCAGTAGCCATGGCGGCGAGTGTAACAGACTCTTATGAGCCTATTTGGCGTCACGTAGCACGTGAACCTATTACGAGTGGCAGCTGACCAATGGTCCCTCGTATACAACCCAAAGACACTGAGTCTGCCAGTACGAGACACTCTTTAATGAATTAAGAAAAGAAGTGTATACTTAAGGGTTCGTTTTTCTGTGTTTTTACACAATAATAGTGAGATATAACAGACAGTAATGCCAAGGAAACTATAGGGGAAGATATTAGATCGAATTGTAATGTAAATATGAAAAAAAAGGGTGAAAAGATAACTTGCCGTGGGCAGGATCCGAACCTGCAACCTTCCACTGACGCGCTCGATGCTCTACCACTCAGCTACCACGACAGCTATCCCCCCAGCCACTTTATGAGGTTTAAATGTGAATTAAACTTGGGAGTCTCAGTCAGCGCCAGCAGTAGCCATGGCGGCGAGTGTAGCACACTCTAATGAGGCTATTTGGCTCACGTAGCACGTGAACCTATTAGAAGTGTCCATCTGACCGATAGTCTCTCGTATACAACCTAAAGTTACTAAGTCTGCCAATACGAGACCCTCGTTAATAAATTAAGGAAAGAAGTGTATACTTGAGGGCTCGTTGTTCCGTGTTTTTACACAATAATAATGAGATCTAACAGACAATAATTCCAATGAAGGCATAGGGGAAGATATTACACCAAATTGTAATGTAATTATGAAGAAAAGTGGGTGAAAAGCTAACTTGCCGTGGGCAGGATGCGAACCTGCGACCTTCGAATGACGCCCTCGATACTCTACCACTGAGCTACCACGACAGCTATCCCACCAGCCACTTTGTGGTGTTTATATGTAAATTAAACATGGGAGTGTCAGTCAGAGCCAGCAGTAACCATGGCGGCGAGTGTTTCACACTCTAATGCGCCTATTTGGCTCACGTAGCACGTGAACCTATTACGGGTGGGCAGCTGACCAATATTCCCTCGTATACAACCTAAATCCACTAAGTCTGCCAGTACGAGACTCTCGTTAATGAATTGAGAAAAGAAGTATATATATAAGGGCTCACTTTTCTGCGCTTTTACACAATAATAATGAGATCTAACAGACAGTAATGCCAAGGAAACTATAGGGGAAGATATTAGATCCAATTGTAATGTAAATATGAACAAAAGTGGGTGAAAAGATAACTTGCTGTGGGCAGGATCCAAACCTGCGACCTTCGAATGACGCGCTAGATGCTCTACCACTGAGCTACCTCGAAAGCTATCCCCCCAGCCACTTTATGGGGTTTATATGTGAATTAAACATGGGAGTGTCAGTAAGCGCCACCAGTAGCCATGGCGCCGAGTGTAGCACACTCTAATTAGCTCTATTTGGCGTCACATAGCGCGTGAACTTATTACGAGTGGGCAGCTGACCAATAGTCGTTGATGAATTAAGGAAAGAAGTGTATGCTTAAGGGCTCGTTTTTCTGTGTTTTACACAATAATAATGAGATCTAACAGACAATAATGCCAAGGAAAGTACAGGGGAAGATGTTAAACCGAATTGTAATCTAAATATGAAGAAAAGTGGGTGAAAAGATAACTTGCTGTGGGCTGGATCCGAACCTGCGACCTTCGAACGACGCCCTCAATACTCTACTACTGAGCTACCACGACCGCTATTCCCCAGCCACTTTATGGGGTTTATATGTGAATTAAACATGGGAGTGTCAGTAAGCGCCACCAGTAGCCATGGCGCTGAGTGTAGCACACTCTTATGAGCTCTATTTGGCGTCACGTAGCACGTAAACTTATTACGAGTGAGCACCTGACCAATATTCCCTCGTATACAACCTAAAGGCACTAAGTCTGCCAGTACAAGACCCTCGTTAATGAATTAAGGAAAGAAGTGTATACTTAAGGGCTCGTTTTTCTGTGTTTTTACACAATAATAATGAAATCTAACTGACAATATTGCCAAGGAAAAAATAGGGTAAGATATTAGACCGAATTGTAATGTAAATATGAAGAAAAGTGGGTAAAAAGATAACTTGCCTTGGGCAGGATTCAAACCTGCGACGTTCGAATGACGCCCTCGATACTCTACCACTGAGCTACCACGACAGCTATCCCCCCCGCCACTTTATGGGGCTTATATGTGAATTAAACATGGGAGTGTCAGTAAGCGCCACCAGTAGCCATGGCGCTGAGAGTAGCACACTCTTATGAGCTCTATTTGGCGTCACGTAGCGCGTGAACCTATTACGAGTGGGCACCTGACCAATAGTCCCTCGTATACAACCTAAAGGATCTAAGTCTGCCAGTACGAGACCCTTGTTAATGAATAAAGGAAAGAAGTGTATACTTAAGGGCTCGTTTTTCTGCGTTTTTACACAATGATATTGACATCTAACAGACAATAAAGCCATGGAAAGTATAGGGGAAGATATTAGACCGAATTGTAATGTATATATGAAGAAAAGTGGGTGAAAAGATAGCTTGCCGTGGGCAGGATCAAAACCTGCGACTTTCGAATGACGCGCTCGATGCTCTACCACTGAGCTACCACGACAGATATCTCCCCAGCCACAATATGGAAATTATACGTGAATTAAACATGGGAGTGTCAGTCAGCGCCACTTGTAGCCATTGCGGCGAGTGTAACACACTCTTTTGAGCCTATTTGGCATCACGTAGCACGTGAGCCTATTACGAGTGGGAAGCTGACCAATAGTCCCTCGTATACAACTTAAAGGCACTAAGTCTGCCAGTACGAGACCCTCGTTAATGAATGAAGAAAAGAAATGTATACTTGAGGGCTTGTTTTTCTGTGTTTTTACACAATTATAATGAGATTTAACAGACAATAATGCCAAGTAAAGTACAGGGGAAGATATTAGACCGAATTGTAATGTAAATATGAAGAAAAAAAGGTGAAAAGATAACTTGCCGTGGGCAGGATCCAAACCTGCAACCTTCGAATGACGCGCTCAATGCTCTACCACTCAGCTACCACGACAGCTATTCCTCCAGCCACTTTATGGGGTTTATATGTGAATTAAACTTGGGAGTGTCAGTCAGCGCCAGCAGTAGCCATGGCGGCGAGTGTAGCACACTCTAATGAGCCTATTTGGCTCACGTAGCACGTGAAACTATTACGAGTGGGCAGCTGACCAATAGTCCCTCGTATACAACCTTAATCCACTAAGTCTGCCAGTACGAGACCCTCGTTAATGAATTAAGGAAAGAAGTGTATACTTAAAGACTCGCTTTTCTGTGTTTTTACACAATAATATTGAGATATAACAGACAATAATGCCAAGGAAAGTATAGGGGATGATATTAGACCGAAGTGTAATGTAAATATGAAGAAAAGAAGGTGAAAAGATAACTTGCCTTGGGCAGGATCCAAACCTGCGACCTTCGAATGACGCGCTCGATGCTCTACCACTCAGCTACCACTACAGCTATCCCCCCAGCCACTTTATGGGGTTTATAAGTGAATTAATCTTGGGAGTGTCAGTCAGCGCCACCAGTAGCCGTGCCGGCGAGTGTAGCACACTCTTATAGGCCTATTTCGCGTCACATAGCACGTGAACCTATTACGAGTGGGCAGCTGACCAATAGTCCCTCGTATACATCCTAAAGGCACTAAGTCTGCCAGTACGAGACCGTCGTTAATGAATTGAGGAAAGAAGTGTATACTTGAGGGCTCGTATTTCTGTGTTTTTACACAATAATAATGAGATCTAACAGACAATAATTCCAAGGAAAGCAAAGGGGAAGATATTAGACCAAATTGTAATGTATATATGTAGAAACGTGGGTGAAAAGATAACTTCCGTGGGCAGGATCCGAACCTGCAACCTTCGAATGGCGCGCTCGATGCTCTAACACCGAGCTACCACGAGAGCTATCCCTCAGACAGTTTAAGGGGTTTATATGTGAATTAAACATGGGAGTGTCAGTCAGCGCAACCAGTAGCCATGGCGGCGAGTGTAGCACACTCTTATGAGCCTATTTGGCGTCGCGTAGCACGTGAACCTATTACGAGTGGGCAGCTGACCAATCGTCCCTCGTATACAACCTAAAGGCACTAAGTCTGTCAGTACGAGACCCTCGTTAATGAATTAAGGAAAGAATTGTATACTTAAGGGCTCGCTTTTCTGTGTTTTACACAATAATATTGAGATATAACAGACAATATTGCCAAGCAAAGTATAGGGGAAGATATTATACCGAAGTGTAATGTAAATATGAAGAAAAGTGGGTGAAAAGATAACTTGCCGTGGGCAGGATCTAAACCTGCGACCTTCGAATGACGCCCTCGATACTCTACCACTGAGCTACCACGACAGCTATTCCCCAGCCAATTTATGGGGTCCATATGTGAATTAAACATGGAAGTGTCAGTCAGCGCAACCAGTAGCCATGGCGGCGAGTGCAGCACACTCTTATTAGCCTATTTGGCGTAACGTAGCACGTGAACCTATTACGAGTGGGCAGCTGACCAATAGTCCCTCGTATACAACCTAAAGGCACTACGTCTGCCAGTACGAGACCCTCGTTAATGAATTAAGGAAAGAAGTGTATACTTAAGGACTCGCTTTTCTGTGTTTTTACACAATAATAATGAGATATAACTGACAATAATGCCAAGGAAAGTATAGGAAATGATATTAGACCGAAGTGTAACGTAAATATGAAGAAAAGAAGGTGAAAAGATAACTTGCCATGGGCAGGATCCAAACCTGCGACCTTCGATAGACGCGCTCGATGCTCTACCACTCAGCTACCACTACAGCTATCCCTCCAGCCACTTTATGGGGTTTATATGTGAATTAAACTTAGGAGTGTCAGTCAGCGCCACCAGTAGCCAGGGCGGCGAGTGTAGCACACTCTTATAAGCCTATTTCGCGTCACATAGCACGTGAACCTATTACGACTGGTCAGCTGACCAATAGTCCCTCGTATACAACCTAAAGGCACTAAGTCTGCCAGTACAAGACCCTCGCTAATGAATTGAGGAAAGAAGTGTATACTTGAGGGCTCGTTTTTCTGTGTTTTTACACAATAATAATGAGATCTAACAGACAATAATGCCAAGGAAAGTACAGGGGAAGATGTTAAACCAAATTGTAATCTAAATATGAAGAAAAGTGAGTGAAAAGACAACTTGCTGTGGGCAGGATCCGAACCTGTAACCTTGGAATGACGCGCTCGATGCTCTACCACTGAGCTACAACGACAGCTATCCCCCCAGCAGCTTTATGGAGTTTATATGTGAATTAAACATGAAAGTGTCAGTCAGCGCCACTTGTAGCCATTGCGGCGAGTGTAGCACACTCTTTTGAGCCTATTTGGCATCACGTAGCACGTGAACCTATTACGAGTGGGAAGCTGACCAATCGTCCCTCGTATACAACCTAAAGGCACTAAGTCTGCCAGTACGAGACCCTCGTTAATGAATGAAGAAAAGAAATGTATACTTGAGGGCTTGTTTTTCTGTGTTTTTACACAACTTTAATGAGATATAACAGACAATAATGCCAAGGAAAGTATAGGAGATGATATTAGACCAAGGTGTAATGTAAATATGAAGAAAAGAAGGTGAAAAGATAACTTGCCATGGACAGGATACAAATCTGCGACCTTCGAATGACGCGCTCGATGCTCTACCACTCAGCTACCACTACAGCTATCTCCCCAACCACTTTATGGGGTTTATAAGTGAATTAAACTTGGGAGTGTCAGTCAGCGCCACCACTAGCCGTGGCGGCGAGTGTAGCACACTTTTATAGGCCTATTTCGCGTCACATAGCACGTGAACCTATTACGAGTGGGCAGCTGACCAATAGTCCCTCGTATACAACCTAAAGGCACTAAGTCTGCCAGTACGAGACCCTCGTTAATGAATTGAGGAAAGAAGTAAATAATTGAGGGCTCGTATTTCTGTGTTTTTACACAATAATAATGACATCTAACTGACAATAATGCCAAGGAAAGAATAGGGTAAGATATTAGACCGAATTGTAATGTAAATATGAAGAAAAGTGAGTAAAAAGATAACTTGCCGTGGGCAGGATCCAAACCTGCGACCTTCGAATGACGCCCTCGATACTCTACCACTGAGCTACCACGAGAGCTATCCCCCCAGCCACTTTATGGGGCTTCTATGTGAATTAAACATGGGAGTGTCAGTAAGCGCCACCAGTAGCCATGGCGGCGAGTGTAGCACACTCTTATAGGCCTATTTGGCGTCACATAGCACGTGAACCTATTACGGGTGGGCAGCTGACCAATAGTCCCTCGTATACAACCTAAAGGCACTAAGTCTGCCAGTACAAGACCCTCGTTAATGAAATAAGGAAAGAAGTGTATACTAAAGGGCTTCTTTTTCTGTGTTTTTACACAATAATAATAAGATCTAACTGACAATAATGCCAAGGAAAGTATAGGGTAAGATATTAGACCGAATTGTAATGTAAATATGAAGAAAAGTGGGTAAAAAGATAACTTGCCGTGGGCAGGATCCAAACCTGCGACCTTCGAATGACGCCCTCGATACTCTACCACTGAGCTACCACGACAGCTATTCCCCAGCCATTTTATGGGGTCCATATGTGAATTAAACATGGAAGTGTCAGTCAGCGCCACCAGTAGCCAGGGCGGCGAGTGTAGCACACTCTTATAAGCCTATTTCGCGTCACATAGCACGTGAACCTATTACGACTGGTCAGCTGACCAATAGTCCCTCGTATACAACCTAAAGGCACTAAGTCTGCCAGTACAAGACCCTCGCTAATGAATTGAGGAAAGAAGTGTATACATGAGGGCTCGTTTTTCTGTGTTTTTACACAATAATAATGAGATCTAACGGACAATAATGCCAAGGAAAGTACAGGGGGAGATGTTAAACAAAATTGTAATCTAAATATGAAGAAAAAAGAGTGAAAAGACAACTTGCTGTGGGCAGGATCCGAACCTGTAACCTTGGAATGACGCGCTCGATGCTCTACCACTGAGCTACAACGACAGCTATCCCCCAGCAGCTTTATGGAGTTTATATGTGAATTAAACATGAAAGTTTCAGTCAGCGCCAGCAGTAGCCATGGCGGCGAGTGTAGCACACTCTTATAGGCCTGTTTGGCGTCACATAGCACGTGAACCTATTACGGGTGGGCAGCTGACCAATAGTCCCTCGTATACAACCTAAAGGCACTAAGTCTGCCAGTACAAGACCCTCGTTAATGAATTAAGGAAAGAAGTGTATACTTAAGGGCTCGTTTTTCTGTGTTTTTACACAATGATAATGACATCTAACAGACAATAAAGCCAAGGAGAGTATAGGGGAAGATATTAGACCGAATTGTAATGTATGTATGAAGAAACGTGGGTGAAAAGATAGCTTGCCGTGGGCAGGATCCAAACCTGCGACTTTAGAATGACGCGCTCGATGCTCTACTACTGAGCTACCTCGACAGCTATCTCCCCAGCCACATTATGGAAACTATACGTGAATTAAACATGGGAGTGTCAGTCAGCGCCACTTGTAGCCATTGCGGCGAGTGTAGCACACTCTTTTGAGCCTATTCGGCATCACGTAGCACGTGAACCTATTACGAGTGGGAAGCTGACCAATCGTCCCTCGTATACAACCTAAAGGCACTAAGTCTGCCAGTACGAGACCCTCGTTAATGAATGAAGAGAAGAAATGTATACTTGAGGGCTTGTTTTTCTGTGTTTTTACACAATTATAGTGAGATATAACAGACAATAATGCCAAGGAAAGTATAGGGGATGATATTAGACCAAGGTGTAATGTAAATATGAAGAAAAGTGGGTAAAAAGATAACTTGCCGTGGGCAGGATCCAAAACTGCGACCTTCGAATGACGCCCTTGATACTCTACCACTGAGCTACCACGACAGCTATTCCCCAGCTACTTTATGGGGTCCATATGTGAATTAAACAAGGAAGTGTCAGTCTGCGCAACCAGTAGCCATGGCGGCGAGTGCAGCACACTCTTATGAGCCTATTTGGCGTCACGTAGCACGTGAACCTATTACGAGTGGGAAGCTGACCAATAGTCCCTCGTATACAACCTAAAGGCACTAAGTCTGCCAGTACGAGACCCTCGTTAATGAATTAAGGAAAGACGTTTATACTTAGGAGCTCGCTTTTCTGTGTTTTTACACAATAATAATGAGATATAACAGACAATAATGTCAAGGAAAGTATAGGGGAAGATATTAAACTGAATTGTAATGTAAATATGAAGAAAAGTTGGTGAAAAGATAGCCTGCCGTGGGCAGGATCCGAATCTGCGACCTTCGAATGACGCGCTTGATGCTCTACCACTGAGATACCACGATAGCTATCCCCCCAGCCACTTCATGGAAATTATACGTGAATTAAACATGGGAGTGTCAGTCAGCGGCAGCAGTAGCCATGGCGGCGAGTGTAGCACACTCTTTTGAGCCTATTCGGCATCACGTAGCACGTGAACCTATTACGAGTGGGAAGCTGACCAATCGTCCCTCGTATACAACCTAAAGGCACTAAGTCTGCCAGTACGAGACCCTCGTTAATGAATGAAGAGAAGAAATGTATACTTGAGGGCTTGTTTTTCTGTGTTTTTACACAATTATAGTGAGATATAACAGACAATAATGCCAAGGAAAGTATAGGGGATGATATTAGACCAAGGTGTAATGTAAATATGAAGAAAAGTGGGTAAAAAGATAACTTGCCGTGGGCAGGATCCAAAACTGCGACCTTCGAATGACGCCCTCGATACTCTACCACTGAGCTACCACGACAGCTATTCCCCAGCTACTTTATGGGGTCCATATGTGAATTAAACAAGGAAGTGTCAGTCTGCGCAACCAGTAGCCATGGCGGCGAGTGCAGCACACTCTTATGAGCCTATTTGGCGTCACGTAGCACGTGAACCTATTACGAGTGGGAAGCTGACCAATAGTCCCTCGTATACAACCTAAAGGCACTAAGTCTGCCAGTACGAGACCCTCGTTAATGAATTAAGGAAAGACGTTTATACTTAGGAGCTCGCTTTTCTGTGTTTTTACACAATAATAATGAGATATAACAGACAATAATGTCAAGGAAAGTATAGGGGAAGATATTAAACCGAATTGTAATGTAAATATGAAGAAAAGTTGGTGAAAAGATAGCCTGCCGTGGGCAGGATCCGAATCTGCGACCTTCGAATGACGCGCTTGATGCTCTACCACTGAGATACCACGATAGCTATCCCCCCAGCCACTTCATGGAAATTATACGTGAATTAAACATTGGAGTGTCAGTCAGCGGCAGCAGTAGCCATGGCGGCGAGTGTAGCACACTCTAATTAGCCTATTTGGCTCACGTAGCACGTGAACCTATTACGAGTGGGCAGCTGACCAATAGTCCCTCGTATACAACCTAAATCCACTAAGTCTGCCAGTACGAGACCCTTGTTAATGAATTAAGGAAAGAAGTGTATACTTAAGGGCTCGCTTTTCTGTGTTCTTACACAATAATAATAAGATATAACAGACAATAATGCCAAGGAAAGTATAGGGGATGATATTAGACCGAAGTGTAATGTAAATATTGAAGCGGTATGAGCCTTTGGACAGAAGATGAAGAAGCGCGAGGGCCGGGGCAGGAAAGAAGAGGAGGATGAAGTGAAAAATAAAGCAGATTAAGATGGACGCCAGTTCCATACTGAAGCTTTAATGCTGTTCCGTTATTTTAAGTAGGAACACTACATTATTTTGGCGCAGTCGGCCATCGAAGCCATCATGTGGGTGACGTTCTTCATAGACGAGACCTCCGAGGAGATCATCTTTTCGAAGTACCAAGTTCAAGACGAAGCAGCGGTAGACCTACCTCGTGAGCTCAGCTCGGAAGAACTCGTAAACCTGGTTGTGGAAAAGGCAGCCGTAGACACTACTGAACTACGACGGAAAGGTGCTGTGAAAGTGAACTTGCGTGTGGCGACCTTCAACGACCTAGTTCTTGAACCAGCGCGTCGAAAACACTCAGGATCACGATCTTCGACGGAAGAGGTGAGCCTCGTTTTGAAAGCTTTTCAGCTGCAACAGGAACAGATGCTTCAACAAAACCAAATAATGACATCTCTTATAAGCTCTCTGAATGCTGAGAGACCGACACCTAATTTCGTAGAACCTGATGCTTTCGACGGTGTGTCTTCAAATCCAGAAAGTTGGCTTGATTTCTACGAATATGCCGCTGGAAAAAACAAGTGGCTCTGTGATGAGGCTAAAATCACCAACATGCGCGTTTACTTGAGAGGTGTTGCGCGAAAGTGGTATGAAACATGCATTCTGGAAGACAGTGACGACTCTTGGAGCCAGTGGAGGAAAAAGTTTTTGACTGCATTCCGAAGCAATCCAGTAGAAAGATGGAACACGGCGCTTAATTTCAAGTCTGAGCAAAGCTGCCTTGTCGAGTACTTCTTTGAGAAACGCCGTCTTTTAAAGCTGGCGGAGCCTTTGCTTCCATCTACGGCCGTAGTTGCCTTAATAATGCATGGATTGCACACTAACGTGTTGAAGCAAGTGCAAATACTGTCACCAAAGACTCTAGATGACCTCCTCGCGTGTCTTCAGAACATACCATCAGCTTCGGAAACAAGCATAACCGCCGAGTCAAGCAGCTGTTTCAGTCGGAGTAAATCGGACTGGTCAAGCCGCGCTCAGCGAGAACCGAGCCACCTCGCAACTCGCACAGATAACTTGCCCTGGCGTGTTCCAAGAGGTCGAGTGAATAATATCGACACTGAAGCTCAGGAGTATTCGACAGAAAAAAAACTAATAAACGAGGGTGATCAGTCCCACCCGATGACTCCAAATGAGACTGTTTATTTAAGTTGCTCTAGCCTACTTCACATTCCCGTCAAAGTAGGAAACAAACATATGATGGCTCTGGTAGACAGCGGTGCTTCTGTGTCCATTATAAATGCCAAGCTCACTGGCTCCACTGGCTCCAAGAGTCGTCACTGTCTTCCAGAATGCATGTTTCATACCACTTTCGCGCAACACCTCTCAAGTAAACGCGCATGTTGGTGATTTTAGCCTCATCAGAGAGCCACTTGTTTTTTCCAGCGGCATATTCGTAGAAATCAAGCCAACTTTCTGGATTTGAAGACACACCGTCGAAAGCATCAGGTTCTACGAAATTAGGTGTCGGTCTCTCAGCATTCAGAGAGCTTATAAGAGATGTCATTATTTGGTTTTGTTGAAGCATCTGTTCCTGTTGCAGCTGAAAAGCTTTCAAAACGAGGCTCACCTCTTCCGTCGAAGATCGTGATCCTGAGTGTTTTCGACGCGCTGGTTCAAGAACTAGGTCGTTGAAGGTCGCCACACGCAAGTTCACTTTCACAGCACCTTTCCGTCGTAGTTCAGTAGTGTCTACGGCTGCCTTTTCCACAACCAGGTTTACGAGTTCTTCCGAGCTGAGCTCACGAGGTAGGTCTACCGCTGCTTCGTCTTGAGCTTGGCACATCTCAAGGCTAATTTTAAGAAGAGTGTATTCTTTCAACAAAAAGTGGTGTTTCTTGGAAGAGTCTTCGATGGGAACACCAAAAGCACAAAACAAGAGTCCGTCGAGAAGATCTCCCAGTTGAAGAAACCATATGACGTCCATTCACTGCGTGTGTTTTTGGGATTGGCAGGACATTTCCGATCTTTCATAAAGGACTTTGCTGTCAAAACTAGATGCCTCACGCGCTTAACGCAGAAAGAAGTTCCCTTTGAATGGAGTGACGAATGTGAGAGAGTCTACCGTGACTTGGTGCACAGAATTTCTTCTGACCCCGTTCTGCGTATACCAGATTTCACTTTACCCTTTGAATTGAACACTGACGCCTCACATTATGGGACTGGTGCAGTGTTGTATCAAAAATGTATTGAAGCATCTGGCCGAGAAAAGCGACACGTAGTCGGTTACTACAGTTACACTTTCAAGCCGTCTGAAACAAACTACACTACTACGGAAAAAGAAGCACTGGCGGTTCTGAAGGCCGTTGACTACTTCCGCACGTACCTGGAAGGTACGAAGTTCACTTTGTTCACCGATCACCAGGCACTCACTCATCTCTTGAATATGACCCAAACTAAAGGGCGTATCGCCAGATGGGTGAATTACTTGCAGCAATTTGACTTTACCATCTCGCACCGACCAGGACCGCTTTTAACCGATGCAGATGCTCTATCAAGATTGATGGTACAAAACAACACAGAAAAATCTGAAGAAATCAATGAAGTGAAGCTGTGGGAAGGCTCAGAACAACTGGTTTTTACGGAAGGTCGGTATCAAGTCCCACCAACTCTTGTTTCCAAAGTGCTTTACTTGTACCACGATAGCCCAGAATCTGGAGGACACGACGGCTTTTGGCGTACCTACAACAAGTTGGTCAAGAGGCTTACGTGGCCTCACATGAAGAAAGACGTTAGTCAGTACGTTCGTTCATGCCATGTGTGTCAAGTACACAAAGTCAAGTATAAACAGCCTACGGACACCATGATACTACCTTGCCACTCGAACGTGCCTTTTGAAGTAGTTCACCTGGATTTCGCCGAACTTAACAAGAAACGGGAAGGAGTCAGAAAAACGCAAGCTTTTCTGCTGGCCATAGATGAATGCACCAGGATGGTCGCGGCACGAGCAGGAAAAGAAGATGCAAATAGCGTCATAACCCTTCTCGAAAGGGACATGTTTAGAACTACGCGGACAATCGTATGCGATAACGGCCCCGCGTTCAAGAGTGAAAAGCTAGTAAGATGGGCTCGAGATCACAATGTATCGATCAAGTTCTGTGCGCCATACCATCCTGCGGCGAATGGGCTTGCAGAACGTGCCATACGGGACGTGAAACAATACATCAAGATGTACGATAGTTTTCCTGGGGGATGGAAATGTTCTTTAGAAGCAGCCGTAAAACATCATAACCGATCCTACACCAGTGGCTTGGGGTGCAGTCCACAGTACGCTTCTACAGGAGAGACCCCTATTCTGCAGGCAGACCGTGAGTTGGGACTCTTGGAAAACCTCAAGATTGTCGAGGAGAGGCAACAAAAATCACAGGAGGAGAGGTACCGAAAACGAATGAAAAAGAATTTCGACAAGAGGCATCGAGCAGACATGCCAGACATTCAAGTCACCGACCTCGTACTAGTGAGAAAAGGAATAAGAGATTCCAGTGCCAAATTTTATGGGCCTTACTTTGTGACCAAGACAGCCACCCAGAACGGAATTTTGAAGACTGTCTGGTACACTGGTGAACGTGGATCTGTTGAATGTGCTTCAATTGGGAATGTCTTCAAGTATTACCCCAGGAGGGGTAATTAAAAGAAAGCGGGAAGGGTGAAGCGGTATGAGCCTTTGGACAGAAGATGAAGAAGCGCGAGGGCCGGGGCAGGAAAGAAGAGGAGGATGAAGTGAAAAATAAAGCAGATTAAGATGGACGCCAGTTCCATACTGAAGCTTTAATGCTGTTCCGTTATTTTAAGTAGGAACACTACAAATATGAAGAAAAGAAGGGGAAAAGATAACTTGCCATGGGCAGGATCCAAACCTGCGACCTTCGAATGACGCGCTCGATGCTCTACCACTCAGCTACCACTACAGCTATCCCCCCAGCCACTTTATGGGGTTTATATGTGAATTAAACTTGGGAGGGTCAGTCAGCGCCAACAGTAGCCGTGCCGGCGAGTGTAGCACACTCTTATAGGCCTATTTCGCGTCACATAGCACGTGAACCTATTACGAGTGGGCAGCTGACCAATAGTCCCTCGTATACATCCTAAAGGCACTAAATCTGCCAGTACGAGACCCTCGTTAATGAATTAAGGAAAGAAGTGTATACTTAAGGACTCGCTTTTCTGTGTTTTTACACAATAATAATGAGATATAACAGACAATAATGCCAAGCAAAGTATAGGAAATGATATTAGACCGAAGTGTAATGTAAATATGAAGAAAAGAAGGTGAAAAGATAACTTGCCATGGGCAGGATCCAAACCTGCGACCTTCGATAGACGCGCTCGATGCTCTACCACTCAGCTACCACTACAGCTATCCCCCCAGCCACTTTATGGGGTTTATATGTGAATTAAACTTAGGAGTGTCAGTCAGCGCCACCAGTAGCCAGGGCGGCGAGTGTAGCACACTCTTATAAGCCTA
Organism: Rhipicephalus microplus; assembly: GCF_043290135.1. Taxonomy (NCBI): domain Eukaryota; kingdom Metazoa; phylum Arthropoda; class Arachnida; order Ixodida; family Ixodidae; genus Rhipicephalus; species Rhipicephalus microplus. The sequence continues at coordinate 480,435,432 of NC_134710.1, forward strand.
TTTCGCGTCACATAGCACGTGAACCTATTACGACTGGTCAGCTGACCAATAGTCCCTCGTATACAACCTAAAGGCACTAAGTCTGCCAGTACAAGACCCTCGCTAATGAATTGAGGAAAGAACTGTATACTTGAGGGCTCGTTTTTCTGTGTTTTTACACAATAATAATGAGATCTAACAGACAATAATGCCAAGGAAAGTACAGGGGAAGATGTTAAACCAAATTGTTCTCTAAATATGAAGAAAAGTGAGTGAAAAGACAACTTGCTGTGGGCAGGATCCGAACCTGTAACCTTGGAATGATGCGCTCGATGCTCTACCACTGAGCTACAACGACAGCTATCCCCCCAGCAGCTTTATGGAGTTTATATGTGAATTAAACATGAAAGTGTCAGTCAGCGCCACCAGTAGCCTTGGCGGCGAGTGTAGCACACTTTTATAGGCCTGTTTGGCGTCACATAGCACGTGAACCTATTACGGGTGGGCAGCTGACCAATAGTCCCTCGTATACAACCTAAAGGCACTAAGTCTGCCAGTACAAGACCCTTGTTAATGAGTTAAGGAAAGAAGTGTATACTTAAGGGCTCGTTTTTCTGTGTTTTTACACAATAATAATGAGATCTAACTGACAATAATGCCAAGGAAAGAATAGGGTAAGATATTACACCGAATTGTAATGTAAATATGAAGAAAAGTGGGTAAAAAGATAGCTTGCCGTGGGCAGGATCCAAACCTGCGACTTTAGAATGACGCGCTCGATGTTCTACCACTGAGCTACCTCGACAGCTATCTCCCCAGCCACATTATGGAAACTATACGTGAATTAAACATGGGAGTGCAAGTCAGCGCCACTTGTAGCCATTGCGGCGAGTGTAGCACACTCTTTTGAGCCTATTTGGCATCACGTAGCACGTGAACCTATTACGAGTGGGAAGCTGACCAATCATCCCTCGTATACAACCTAAAGGCACTAAGTCTGCCAGTACGAGTCTTCGTTAATGAATGAAGAAAAGAAATGTATACTTGAGGGCTTGTTTTTCTGTGTTTTTACACAATTTTAATGAGATATAACAGACAATAATGCCAAGGAAAGTATAGGGGATGATATTAGACCAAGGTGTAATGTAAATATGAAGAAAAGAAGGTGAAAAGATAACTTGCCATGGACAGGATCCAAATCTGCGCCCTTCGAATGACGCGCTCGATGCTCTACCACTCAGCTACCACTACAGCTATCCCCCAGCCACTTTATGGGGTTTATAAGTGAATTAAACTTGGGAGTGTCAGTCAGCGCCACCACTAGCCGTGGCGGCGAGTGTAGCACACTTTTATAGGCATATTTCGCGTCACATAGCACGTGAACCTATTACGAGTGGGCAGCTGACCAATAGTCCCTCGTATACAACCTAAAGGCACTACGTCTGCCAGTACGAGACCCTCGTTAATGAATTGAGGAAAGAAGTAAATATTTGAGGGCTCGTATTTCTGTGTTTTTACACAATAATAATGACATCTAACTGACAATAATGCCAAGGAAAGAATAGGGTAAGATATTAGACCGAATTGTAATGTAAATATGAAGAAAAGTGGGTAAAAAATAACTTGCCGTGGGCAGGATCCAAACCTGCGACCTTCGAATGACGCCCTCGATACTCTACCACTGAGCTACCACGACAGCTATTCCCCAGCCACTTTATGGGGTCCATATGTGAATTAAACATGGAAGTGTCAGTCAGCGCAACCAGTAGCCATGCCGGCGAGTGCAGCACACTCTTATGAGCCTATTGGCGTCACGTAGCACGTGAACCTATTACGAGTGGGAAGCTGACCAATAGTCCCTCGTATACAACCTAAAGGCACTAAGTCTGCCAGTACGAGACCCTCGTTAATGAATTAAGGAAAGACGTTTATACTTAGGAGCTCGCTTTTCTGTGTTTTTACACAATAATAATGAGATATAACAGACAATAATGTCAAGGAAAGTATAGGGGAAGATATTAAACCGAATTGTAATGTAAATATGAAGAAAAGTTGGTGAAAAGATAGCCTGCCGTGGGCAGGATCCGAATCTGCGACCTTCGAATGACGCGCTTGATGCTCTACCACTGAGATACCACGATAGCTATCCCCCCAGCCGTTTCATGGAAATTATACGTGAATTAAACATGGGAGTGTCAGTCAGCGCCAGCAGTAGCCATGGCGGCGAGTGTAGCACACTCTAATTAGCCTATTTGGCTCACGTAGCACGTGAACCTATTACAAGTGGGCAGCTGACCAATAGTCCCTCGTATACAACCTAAAGGCACTAAGTCTGCCAGTACAAGACCCTCGCTAATGAATGGAGGAAAGAAGTGTATACTTGAGGGCTCGTATTTCTGTGTTTTTACACAATAATAATGACATCTAACAGACAATAATGCCAAGGAAAGTATAGGGGATGATATTAGACCGAAGTGTAATGTAAATATGAAGAAAAGGAGGGGAAAAGATAACTTGCCATGGGCAGGATCCAAACCTGCGACCTTCGAATGACGCGCTCGATGCTCTACCACTCAGCTACCACTACAGCTATCCCCCCAGCCACTTTATGGGGTTTATAAGTGAATTAAACTTGGGAGTGTCAGTCAGCGCCACCAGTAGCCGTGCCGGCGAGTGTAGCACACTCTTATAGGCCTATTTCGCGTCACATAGCACGTGAACCTATTACGAGTGGGCAGCTGACCAATAGTCCCTCGTATACATCCTAAAGGCACTAAGTCTGCCAGTACGAGACCCTCGTTAATGAATTAAGGAAAGAAGTGTATACTTAAGGACTCGCTTTTCTGTGTTTTTACACAATAATAATGAGATATACCAGACAATAATGCCAAGGAAAGAATAGGGTAAGATATTAGACCGAATTGTAATGTAAATATGAAGAAAAGTGGGTAAAAAGATAACTTGCCGTGGGCAGGATCCAAACCTGCGACCTTCGAATGACGCTCTCGATACGCTACCACTGAGCTACCACGACAGCTATCCCCCCCGCCACTTTATGGGGCTTATATGTGAATTAAACATGGGAGTGTCAGTAAGCGCCACCAGTAGCCATGGCGGTGAGTGTAGCACACTCTTATGAGCTCTATTTGGCGTCACGTAGCGCGTGAACCTATTACGAGTGGGCACCTGACCAATAGTCCCTCGTATACAACCTAAAGGCTCTAAGTCTGCCAGTACGAGACCCTCCTTAATGAATTAAGGAAAGAAGTGTATACTCAAGGGCTCGTTTTTCTGTGTTTTTACACAATGATTATGACATCTAACAGACAATAAAGCCAAGGAAAGTATAGGGGAAGATATTAGACCGAATTGTAATGTATGTATGAAGAAACGTGGGTGAAAAGATAGCTTGCCGTGGGCAGGATCCAAACCTGCGACTTTAGAATGACGCGCTCGATGTTCTACCACTGAGCTACCTCGACAGCTATCTCCCCAGCCACATTATGGAAACTATACGTGAATTAAACATGGGAGTGTCAGTCAGCGCCACTTGTAGCCATTGCGGCGAGTGTAGCACACTCTTTTGAGCCTATTTGGCATCACGTAGCACGTGAACCTATTACGAGTGGGAAGCTGACCAATCGTTCCTCGTATACAACCTAAAGGCACTAAGTCTGCCAGTACGAGACCCTCGTTAATGAATGAAGAAAAGAAATGTATACTTGAGGGCTTGTTTTTCTGTGTTTTTACACAATTTTAATGAGATATAACAGACAATAATGCCAAGGAAAGTATAGGGGATGATATTAGACCAAGGTGTTGTAAATATGAAGAAAAGAAGGTGAAAAGATAACTTGCCATGGACAGGATCCAAATCTGCGACCTTCGAATGACGCGCTCGATGCTCTACCACTCAGCTACCACTACAGCTATCCCCCAGCCACTTTATGGGGTTTATAAGTGAATTAAACTTGGGAGTGTCAGTCAGCGCCACCACTAGCCGTGGCGGCGAGTGTAGCACACTTTTATAGGCATATTTTGCGTCACATAGCACGTGAACCTATTACGAGTGGGCAGCTGACCAATAGTCCCTCGTATACAACCTAAAGGCACTACGTCTGCCAGTACGAGACCCTCGTTAATGAATTGAGGAAAGAAGTAAATAATTGAGGGCTCGTATTTCTGTGTTTTTACACAAAAATAATGACATCTAACTGACAATAATGCCAAGGAAAGAATAGGGTAAGATATTAGACCGAATTGTAATGTAAATATGAAGAAAAGTGGGTAAAAAGATAACTTGCCGTGGGCAGGATCCAAACCTGCGACCTTCGAATGACGCCCTCGATACTCTACCACTGAGCTACCACGAGAGCTATCCCCCCAGCCACTTTATGGGGCTTATATGTGAATTAAACATGGGAGTGTCAGTAAGCGCCACCAGTAGCCATGGCGCCGAGTGTAGCACACTCTTATAAGCTCTATTTGGCGTCACATAACGCGTGAACTCATTACGAGTGGGCAGCTGACCAATAGTCCCTCGTATATATCCTAAAGGCTCCAAGTCTGCCAGTACGAGACCCTCGTTGATGAATGAAGGAAAGAAGTGTATGCTTAAGGGCTCGTTTTTCTGTGTTACACACGATAATAATGAGATCTAACAGACAATAATGCCAAGAAAAGTACAGGGGAAGATGTTAAACCGAATTGTAATCTAAATATGAAGAAAAGTGGGTGAAAAGATAACTTGCTGTGGGCAGGATCCGAACCTGTAACCTTGGAATGACGCGCTCGATGCTCTACCACTGAGCTACCACGACAGCTATCCCCCCAGCCACTTTATGGAGTTTATATGTGAATTAAACATGAAAGTGTCAGTCAGCGCCACCAGTAGCCATGGCGGCGAGTGTAGCACACTCTTATAGGCCTATTTGGCGTCACATAGCACGTGAACCTATTACGGGTGGGCAGCTGACCAATAGTCCCTCGTATACAACCTAAAGGCACTAAGTCTGCCAGTACAAGACCCTCGTTAATGAAATAAGGAAAGAAGTGTATACTAAAGGGCTCGTTTTTCTGTGTTTTTACACAATAATAATGAGATCTAACTGACAATAATGCCAAGGAAAGTATAGGGTAAGATATTAGACCGAATTGTAATGTAAATATGAAGAAAAGTGGGTAAAAAGATAACTTGCCGTGAGCAGGATCCAAACCTGCGACCTTCGAATGACGCCCTCGATACTCTACCACTGAGCTACCACGAAAGCTATTCCCCAGCCACTTTATGGGGTCCATATGTGAATTAAACATGGAAGTGTCAGTCAGCGCAACCAGCAGCCATGGCGGCGAGTACAGCACACTCTTATGAGCCTATTTGGCGTCACGTAGCACGTGAACCTATTACGAGTGGGCAGCTGACCAATAGTCGCTCGTATACAACCTAAAGGCACTAAGTCTGCCAGTACGAGACCCTCGTTAATGAATTAAGGAAAGAAGTGTATACTTAAGGGCTCGCTTTTCTGTGTTTTTACACAATAATAATGAGATATAACAGACAATAATGTCAAGGAAAGTATAGGGGAAGATATTTGACCGAATTGTAATGTAAATATGAAGAAAAGTGGGTAAAAAGATAGCTTGCCGTGGGCAGGATCCGAACCTGCGACCTTCGAATGACGCGCTTGATGCTCTACCACTGAGATACCACGATAGCTATCCCCACAGCCACTTTATGGAAATTATACGTGAATTAAACATGGGAGTGTCAGTCAGCGCCAGCAGTAGCCATGGCGGCGAGTGTAGCACACTCTAATTAGCCTATTTGGCTCACGTAGCACGTGAACCTATTACAAGTGGGCAGCTGACCAATAGTCCCTCGTATACAACCTAAAGGCACTAAGTCTGCCAGTACAAGACCCTCGCTAATGAATGGAGGAAAGAAGTGTAGACTTGAGGGCTCGTATTTCTGTGTTTTTACACAATAATAATGACATCTAACAGACAATAATTCCAAGGAAAGCATAGGGGAAGATATTAGACCAAATTGTAATGTATATATGAAGAAACGTGGGTGAAAAGATAACTTCCGTGGGCAGGATCCGAACCTGCAACCTTCGAATGGCGCGCTCGACGCTCTACCACTGAGCTACCACGAGAGCTATCCCCCAGCCACTTTAGGGGTTTATATGTGAATTAAACATGGGAGTGTCAATCAGCGCAACCAGAAGCCTTGGCGGCGAGTGTAGCCCACTCTTATGAGCCTATTTGGCGTCGCGTAGCACGTGAACCTATTACGAGTGGGCAGCTGACCAATCGTCCCTCGTATACAGCCTAAAGGCACTAAGTCTGCCAGTACGAGACCCTGTTTAATGAATTAAGGAAAGAAGTGTATACTTAAGGGCTCGCTTTTCTGTGTTTTTACACAATAATAATGAGATATAACAGACAATATTGCCAAGGAAAGTATAGGGGAAGATATTAGACCGAAGTGTAATGTAAATATGAAGAAAAGTGGGTGAAAAGATAACTTGTTGTTGGCAGGCTCCGATCCTGTGGCCTTCGAATGACGCACTCGATGCTCTACCACTGAGCTACCTCGACAGCTATCCCCCCAGCCACTTTATGGGGCTTATATGTGAATTAAACTTGGGAGTGTCAGTAAGCGCCACCAGTAGCCATGGCGCCGAGTGTAGCACACTCTTATGAGCTCTATTTTGCGTCACATAGCGCGTGAACTTAATACGAGTGGGCAGCTGACCAATAGTCCCTCGTATATATCCTAAAGGCTCCAAGTCTGCCAGTACGACACCCTCGTTGATGAATGAAGGAAAGAAGTGTATGCTTAAGGGCTCGTTTTTCTGTGTTTTACACAATAATAATGAGATCTAACAGACAATGATGCCAAGAAAAGTACAGGGGAAGATGTTAAACCGAATTGTAATCTAAGTATGAAGAAAAGTGGGTGAAAAGATAACTTGCTGTGGGCAGGATCAAAACCTGTAACCTTGGAATGACACGCTCGATGCTCTACCACTGAGCTACCACGACAGCTATCCCCCAGCCACTTTATGGGGTTCATATGTGAATTAAACATGGAAGTGGCAGTCATCGCAAGCAGTAGCCATGGCGGCGAGTGCATCACACTTTTATGAGCCTATTTAGCGTCACGTAGCACGTGAACCTATTACGAGTGGGCAGCTGACCAATAGTCCCTCGTATACAACCTAAAGGCACTAAGTCTGCCAGTACAAGACCCTCGTTAATGAATTAAGGAAAGAAGTGTATACTTAAGGGTTCGTTTTTCTGTGTTTTTACACAATAATAATGAGATTTAACTGACAATAATGCCAAGGAAAGAATAGGGTAAGATATTAGACCGAATTGTAATGTAAATATGAAGAAAAGTGGGTAAAAAGATAACTTGCGTGGGCAGGATCCAAACCTGCGACCTTCGAATGACGCCCTCGATACTCTACCACTGAGCTACCACGACAGCTATCCCCCCCGCCACTTTATGGGGCTTATATGTGAATTAAACATGGAAGTGTCAGTAAGCGCCACCAGTAGCCATGGCGCTGAGTGTAGCACACTCTTATGAGCTCTATTTGGCGTCACGTAGCGCGTGAACCTATTACGAGTGGGCACCTGACCAATAGTCCCTCGTATACAACCTAAAGGCTCTAAGTCTGCCAGTACGAGACCCTCATTAATGAATTAAGGAAAGAAGTGTATACTTAAGGGCTTGTTTTTCTGTGTTTTTACACAAGGATAATGACATCTAACAGACAATAAAGCCAAGGAAAGTATAGGGGAAGATATTAGACCGAATTGTAATGTATATATGAAGAAAAGTGGGTGAAAAGATAGCTTGCCGTGGGCAGGATCCAAACCTGCGACTTTCGAATGACGCGCTCGATGCTCTACCACTGAGCTAACACGACAGCTATCTCCCTAGCCACATTATGGAAACTATACGTGAATTAAACACGGGAGTGTCAGTCAGCGCCACTTGTAGCCATTGCGGCGAGTGTAGCACACTCTTTTGAGCCTATTTGGCATCACGTAGCACGTGAACCTATTACGAGTGGGAAGCTGACCAATCGTCCCTCGTATACAACCTAAAGGCACTAAGTCTGCCAGTACGAGACCCTCGTTAATGAATGAAAAAAAGAAATGTATACTTGAGGGCTTGTTTTTCTGTGTTTTTACACAAATATAATGAGATCTAACAGACAATAATGCCAAGTTAAGTACAGGGGAAGATATTAGACCGAATTGTAATGTAAATATGAAGAAAAAAGGGTGAAAAGATAACTTGCCGTGGGCAGGATCCAAACCTGCAACCTTCAAATGACGCGCTCGATGCTCTACCACTCAGCTACCACGACAGCTATCCCTCCAGCGACTTTATGGGGTTTCTATGTGAATTAAACTTGGGAGTGTCAGTCAGCGCCAGCAGTAGCCATGGCGGCGAGTGTAGCACACTCTTATGAGCCTATTTGGTGTCGCGTAACACGTGAACCTATTACGAAAGGGCAGCTGACCAATCGTCCCTCGTATACAACCTAAAGGCACTAAGTCTGCCAGTACGAGACCCTCGTTAATGAATTAAGGAAAGAAGTGTATAGTTAAGGGCTCGCTTTTTTGTGTTTTTACACAATAATATTGAGATATAACAGACAATATTGCCAAGGAAAGTGTAGGGGAAGATATTAGACCGAAGTGTAATGTAAATATGAAGAAAAGTGGGTGAAAAGATAACTTACCGTGGGCAGGCTCCGAACCTGCGGCCTTCGAATGACGCGCTCGATGCTCTACCACTGAGCTGCCTCGAGAGCTATCCCCCAGCCACTTTATGGGGTTTATATGTGAATTAAACATGGGAGTTTCAGTAAGTGCCACCAGTAGTCATGGCGCCGAGTGTAGCACACTCTTATGAGCTCTATTTGGCGTCACATAGCGCGTGAACTTATTACGAGTGGGCAGCTGACCAATAGTCCCTCGTATATATCCTAAAGGCTCTAAGTCTGCCAGTACGAGACCCTCGTTGATGAATTAAGGAAAGAAGTGTATGCTTAAGGGCTCGTTTTTCTGTGTTTTTACACAATAATAATGAGATCTTACAGACAGTAATGCCAAGGAAAGTATAGGGGAAGATATTAAACTGAATTGTAATAGAACTGTGAAGAAAAGTGGGTGAAAAGATAACTTGCCGTTGGCAGGCTCCGAACCTGTGGCCTTCGAATGACTTGCTTGAAGCTCTACCACTGACCTACCACGACAGCTATCCCCCCAGCCACTTGATGGGGTATATATGTGAAATAAACATGGGAGTGTCAGTAAGCGCCACCAGTAACCATGGCGCCGAGTGTAGCACACTCTTATGAGCTCTATTTGGCGTCACGTAGCGCGTGAACTTATTATGAGTGGGCAGCTGACCAATAGTCCCTCGTATACATCCTAAAGGCTCTAAGTCTGCCAGTACGAGACCCTCGTTAATGAATGAAGGAAAGAAGTGTATACTAAAGGGCTCGTTTTTCTGTGTTTTTACACAATAATAATGAGATCTAACTGACAATAATGCCAAGGAAAGTATAGGGTAAGATATTAGACCGAATTGTAATGTAAATATGAAGAAAAGTGGGTAAAAAGATAACTTGCCGTGAGCAGGATCCAAACCTGCGACCTTCGAATGACGCCCTCGATACTCTACCACTGAGCTACCACGAAAGCTATTCCCCAGCCACTTTATGGGGTCCATATGTGAATTAAACATGGAAGTGTCAGTCAGCGCAACCAGTAGCCATGGCGGCGAGTACAGCACACTCTTATGAGCCTATTTGGCGTCACGTAGCACGTGAACCTATTACGAGTGGGCAGCTGACCAATAGTCCCTCGTATACAACCTAAAGGCACTAAGTCTGCCAGTACGAGACCCTCGTTAATGAATTAAGGAAAGAAGTGTATACTTAAGGGCTCGCTTTTCTGTGTTTTTACACAATAATAATGAGATATAGCAGACAATAATGTCAAGGAAAGTATAGGGGAAGATATTTGACAGAATTGTAATGTAAATATGAAGAAAAGTGGGTAAAAAGATAGCTTGCCGTGGGCAGGATCCGAACCTGCGACCTTCGAATGACGCGCTTGATGCTCTACCACTGAGATACCACGATAGCTATCCCCCCAGCCACTTTATGGAAATTATACGTGAATTAAACATGGGAGTGTCAGTCAGCGCCAGCAGTAGCCATGGCGGCGAGTGTAGCACACTCTAATTAGCCTATTTGGCTCACGTAGCACGTGAACCTATTACAAGTGGGCAGCTGACCAATAGTCCCTCGTATACAACCTAAAGGCACTAAGTCTGCCAGTACAAGACCCTCGCTAATGAATGGAGGAAAGAAGTGTATACTTGAGGGCTCGTATTTCTGTGTTTTTACACAATAATAATGAGATATAACAGACAATATTGCCAAGGAAAGTATAGGGGAAGATATTAGACCGAAGTGTAATGTAAATATGAAGAAAAGTGGGTGAAAAGATAACTTGTTGTTGGCAGGCTCCGATCCTGTGGCCTTCGAATGACGCACTCGATGCTCTACCACTGAGCTACCTCGACAGCTATCCCCCCAGCCACTTTATGGGGCTTATATGTGAATTAAACTTGGGAGTGTCAGTAAGCGCCACCAGTAGCCATGGCGCCGAGTGTAGCACACTCTTATGAGCTCTATTTTGCGTCACATAGCGCGTGAACTTAATACGAGTGGGCAGCTGACCAATAGTCCCTCGTATATATCCTAAAGGCTCCAAGTCTGCCAGTACGAGACCCTCGTTGATGAATGAAGGAAAGAAGTGTATGCTTAAGGGCTCGTTTTTCTGTGTTTTACACAATAATAATGAGATCTAACAGACAATGATGCCAAGAAAAGTACAGGGGAAGATGTTAAACCGAATTGTAATCTAAGTATGAAGAAAAGTGGGTGAAAAGATAACTTGCTGTGGGCAGGATCCAAACCTGTAACCTTGGAATGACACGCTCGATGCTCTACCACTGAGCTACCACGACAGCTATCCCCCAGCCACTTTATGGGGTTCATATGTGAATTAAACATGGAAGTGTCAGTCATCGCAAGCAGTAGCCATGGCGGCGAGTGCATCACACTTTTATGAGCCTATTTAGCGTCACGTAGCACGTGAACCTATTACGAGTGGGCAGCTGACCAATAGTCCCTCGTATACAACCTAAAGGCACTAAGTCTGCCAGTACAAGACCCTCGTTAATGAATTAAGGAAAGAAGTGTATACTTAAGGGTTCGTTTTTCTGTGTTTTTACACAATAATAATGAGATTTAACTGACAATAATGCCAAGGAAAGAATAGGGTAAGATATTAGACCGAATTGTAATGTAAATATGAAGAAAAGTGGGTAAAAAGATAACTTGCGTGGGCAGGATCCAAACCTGCGACCTTCGAATGACGCCCTCGATACTCTACCACTGAGCTACCACGACAGCTATCCCCCCCGCCACTTTATGGGGCTTATATGTGAATTAAACATGGAAGTGTCAGTAAGCGCCACCAGTAGCCATGGCGCTGAGTGTAGCACACTCTTATGAGCTCTATTTGGCGTCACGTAGCGCGCGAACCTATTACGAGTGGGCACCTGACCAATAGTCCCTCGTCTACAACCTAAAGGCTCTAAGTCTGCCAGTACGAGACCCTCATTAATGAATTAAGGAAAGAAGTGTATACTTAAGGGCTTGTTTTTCTGTGTTTTTACACAAGGATAATGACATCTAACAGACAATAAAGCCAAGGAAAGTATAGGGGAAGATATTAGACCGAATTGTAATGTATATATGAAGAAAAGTGGGTGAAAAGATAGCTTGCCGTGGGCAGGATCCAAACCTGCGACTTTCGAATGACGCGCTCGATGCTCTACCACTGAGCTAACACGACAGCTATCTCCGTAGCCACATTATGGAAACTATACGTGAATTAAACACGGGAGTGTCAGTCAGCGCCACTTGTAGCCATTGCGGCGAGTGTAGCACACTCTTTTGAGCCTATTTGGCATCACGTAGCACGTGAACCTATTACGAGTGGGAAGCTGACCAATCGTCCCTCGTATACAACCTAAAGGCACTAAGTCTGCCAGTACGAGACCCTCGTTAATGAATGAAAAAAAGAAATGTATACTTGAGGGCTTGTTTTTCTGTGTTTTTACACAAATATAATGAGATCTAACAGACAATAATGCCAAGTTAAGTACAGGGGAAGATATTAGACCGAATTGTAATGTAAATATGAAGAAAAAAGGGTGAAAAGATAACTTGCCGTGGGCAGGATCCAAACCTGCAACCTTCAAATGACGCGCTCGATGCTCTACCACTCAGCTACCACGACAGCTATCCCTCCAGCGACTTTATGGGGTTTCTATGTGAATTAAACTTGGGAGTGTCAGTCAGCGCCAGCAGTAGCCATGGCGGCGAGTGTAGCACACTCTTATGAGCCTATTTGGTGTCACGTAACACGTGAACCTATTACGAAAGGGCAGCTGACCAATCGTCTCTCGTATACAACCTAAAGGCACTAAGTCTGCCAGTACGAGACCCTCGTTGATGAATTAAGGAAAGAAGTGTATAGTTAAGGGCTCGTTTTTCTGTGTTTTTACACAATAATAATGAGATCTTACAGACAGTAATGCCAAGGAAAGTATAGGGGAAGATATTAAACTGAATTGTAATAGAACTGTGAAGAAAAGTGGGTGAAAAGATAACTTGCCGCTGGCAGGCTCCGAACCTGTGGCCTTCGAATGACTTGCTTGAAGCTCTACCACTGACCTACCACGACAGCTATCCCCCCAGCCACTTGATGGGGTATATATGTGAAATAAACATGGGAGTGTCAGTAAGCGCCACCAGTAACCATGGCGCCGAGTGTAGCACACTCTTATGAGCTCTATTTGGCGTCACGTAGCGCGTGAACTTATTATGAGTGGGCAGCTGACCAATAGTCCCTCGTATACATCCTAAAGGCTCTAAGTCTGCCAGTACGAGACCCTCGTTAATGAATGAAGGAAAGAAGTGTATGCTTAAGGGCTCGATTTTCTGTGTTTTTACACAATAATAATGAGATCTAACAGACAATAATGCCAAGTAAAGTACAGGGGAAGATATTAGACCGAATTGTAATGTAAATATGAAGAAAAAAGGGTGAAAGACAACTTGCCGTGGGCAGGATCCGAACCTGCAACCTTCGAATGACGCGCTCGATGCTCTACCACTCAGCTACCACGACAGCTATCCCTCCAGCCACTTTATGGGGTTTATATGTGAATTAAACTTGGGAGTGTCTGTCAGCGCCAGGGTAGCCATGCCGGCGAGTGTAGCACACTCTAATGAGCCTATTTGGCTCACGTAGCATGTGAACCTAATACGAGTGGGCAGCTGACCAATAGTCCCTTGTATACAACCTAAATCCACTAAGTCTGCCAGTACGAGGCCCTCGTTAATGAATTAAGGAAAGAAGTGTATACTTAAGGGCTCGCTTTTCTGTGTTCTTACACAATAATAATGAGATATAACAGACAATAATGCCAAGGAAAGTATAGGGGATGATAATAGACCGAAGTGTTATGTAAATATGAAGAAAAGAGGGTGAAAAGATAACTTGCCATGGGCAGGATTCAAACCTGCGACCTTCGAATGACGCGCTCGATGCTCTACCACTAAGCTACCACTACAGCTATCCCCCCAGCCACTTTATGAGGTTTATATAGACTAAACAGAGACTAAACATAGAAGTTCACAGCATCCGGGTTACGCCAGACGAGAATTTGCTGTGTAAGTTGAATGATGTGGCCAAGATTGCTAACCTGCCAGAGCTGACTGGGAATGACATCGCCGCTATCCACAGACTTCCGGCAAAGCCAAACAAAACACCCGGAATTATAGTTCGATTTGCCCAGCAATCAATTCGTGATAAGTGGCTAGGAAGGCGGAAAGCCCTAAGAGATGCTTCGAATGTTTCGATCACTGAAAACATGACCCAGCAAAACAGAGAGCTGCTGCGCAACGCAAAAGACTGGGCACAGAACAATGGCTATCGTTTTTCATGGCACTGTAACGGCAAGATTCTCGTTAGGAAAAGAGAGGGTGATAGCGCGGTTGTCATTCGTCGTTTGGGTGACCTTGATAAGCTGTGATACTGTTACCCCGCATTGCATTGTTTACTTCCTGATATTCTTTTGATACTCGTCTTAACATGTTTCCCTTAACCGCACCTATAGACCTTATTAATCTTAAAAACTTGTATGACACTTGTTGTGAAAAAAGCCTCAGTTGCGTTCATTTCAACCTTAGATCGGGAAGGAATAAACAGGATGAGCTCGAATATTTTTTTAGTGAAGCACAAGTAAATTTTGACGTTGTGATGTTTTCGGAAACGTGGTTTGCTTCGGAAGATGATGTATTTACGTTTCCAACTTATAAATCATACTACATGAACCGCACAGGCAAAAGGGGTGGTGGCGTAGCTATGCTAATCTCAAGTAAAATAGACTGTGAATTGATGTCTGAATTCTCCTGCATTTCTCCTCTATATGAAATACTCACTGTTAGATGTGGTACATCAGTGTTTTGTGTATGTTACCGCCCTCCATCAAATAATGTCCGTTTGTTTTTTTCTTTTTTAGACTCACTGTTAGAATTTGTGAGTGAAAAAAAATATGCCTTGATTTTAGGTGGTGACCTCAACATCAACATGTTAGCTGAGAGCAGTGTTCAATTAGAACTTGAATCAATGTTAAGCTCGCATTATTGTCAAAATGTTATAACGGCTCCTACGCGAATCACTTCACAGTCATCAACACTCTTAGATCTTTTTTATAACAAACTTTGATACTTCCCTTGTTACGGCTGGCACTTTGATTCACAATATTAGTGACCACATGCCTATATTTATGTTTGTTAACCAACTCAATAACGTACCCAAACAAGTGCGTGCAGAATTTTCCTATAGACTTATAAATCCTGAAACACTAACCCTCTTTAGAGAGCGCTTAGGCAGAACCGACTGGAGCAATGTGTTCGCAGCGAGTGCCGCCAATTTGGCATACGATTTATTTATGAACAAGTTCACCGAAATATACCTTCAATGTTTTCCCCTAAAGTCATTTAAAACATTTAAAAAAAGTCGGAAACCTTGGGTAAATAAAGAATGCCTTAAGCTTATAAGAAAGCGGGACCAATTGTTCAAGGCATTTATTGTGAGTAAGTCCCCTGAAGCCCTCAAAGCATTTAAAAAGCACCGAAACTTTGTCACCAAACGCCTTCGTGATGAAAAGAAACTATATTATTCGAACCTGTTTAACTCAACGCAAGGGCGTACAGAAAACGTTTGGAAGGCAATTAACAGTACGCTTAATAATCCACCGGAGGAATTAACCAAAATTGTGAAAGATGGTACAGAAATTCAAGGGCCTGATTTAGCTGATGCATTTAACGACTTCTTTTTGTCAGTTGGCGGCCCTACAACCAGTAGTACTTCTTTAAAATATATGAATATTCGAAATAACCAAACAATATTTCTAGAGCCAATTTCAGAGAGTGAATTAGTAGCGACATTTTTGACACTCAGTAATAGCAAAGCCGCTGACGCGGACAATATTCAGATGAAACCTGTTAAGTATGTTATTGACATACTAGCACCCTGTCTTGCCTACATTTTTAACATATGTTTGTCCACAGGGCATTTCCCGCGAAACATGCAGATAGCAAAAGTGACAGTTATCTATAAAAAGGGTCCCAGAAATGACATGTCCAACTACCGCCCTATATCGATTCTACCTGTATTCTCTAAGGGTCTGGAAAAAATAATTTTGAAACGTTTGAACTCTTTTACTGACAAGTTCAACTTGATTACTTCAGCGCAGTATGGCTTCCGGAAAAATAAATCTACTGAGCTCGCGCTACTGGCACAAAAAGAATACATTCTAGAGAATTTTGAATCCCGAAATATGGTACTCGGTCTTTTTCTTGATTTCTCAAAAGCCTTTGACCTCATTAATCATAAAATTCTCCTACAAAAGTTGGACCATTACGGTATAAGAGGCGTTGCACACAAATTAATCACTTCATACTTGCAACACCGAACTCAATTCGTCGTAATTCAAGGCAAACATTCCGCAACAAAATCCATTAAAACAGGCGTCCCGCAGGGAAGCATTTTGGGACCGTTTCTCTTTATACTTTACGTTAATGAGATAGTTCGTATTGATGAATCTGCCCAATACATTATATATGCTGACGACACAAGTTTGTTTTTTTCAAGCAGATGTAGCAGCGATCTAGGTAGCCGAGCGAATAACGCACTGTCTAAAATTAACACATGGGCCCAAGAAAACTCTCTAAAACTAAACATAAAAAAAACAAAAGCTGTTTTATTTCACCCCCGCCACACACAAGTTCAGTTTCCCATCATTTCGTTAAATAATTTAGAAATTGAAGTCGTCAAAAGTTTTAAATCATTAGGCGTGTATTTTTCACAAAACATGACATGGGATGATCACGTGAACCATATTATTACTAAACTATCTCGTATAATCGGCGTCATGCGCCGTCATTGCTACTATTTTCCTGTTTCTGTAAACATGCTCATATATAACTCGTTGTTTTCTTCATTATTGAATTATGCCTTTCTTGTATGGTCCACAACGACAACTGTAAACGTTTGCAAACTTACCATCTTGCAAAAGAAAGCTTTGCGTCTTGCCTCTAAATTACCACATCGCAGCCACACAGCAGAATTGTTTAAAAAACACTACATCATTCAGGTTGCATCAATATATGATTACAAACTAAGCCGTTTATATAAGTTAGGTTTATTGAAAAATAATGATACGATTGCTAGAATAGCCAGGTTAGAGAAAAATTTTCCTGCTTATAATGTACGTCAACCTGAAGTGTGGCACATATCAAAATGTAGAACGAAATACGGAAATCAAATGTTAAAGTTTCAACTGCCTACACTTCTAAACCGCATAATTAGGGAACATAACATTGATATATCTAGCATATCACCAAAAAAATTGCGATTAGTGTTTATATAATAATGTGATCTAGCGACTACCTCGGTGATCTTTCATTGTAATCTTTCATTGTTTCTTTTTTTAGTGCACATTGTGAAACACTTTTATTTTGGTTGTCCTTAGCCGCACGTCTTTCTGTGCTACCCTGTGTACTAGGGGGTCAGGGCTTCTCAAGCTGTTCTCACAGCTTTTACCTGCCCTCCTCGTAACATGTATTTTGTTGTTGCGGAATAAATTTCAATTCAATTCAATTCAATATGTGAATTTAACTTTGGAGTGTCAGTCAGTGCCACCAGTAGCCGTGGCGGCGAGTGTAGCACACTCTTATGAGCCTATTTGGCGTCGCGTAGCACGTGAACCTATTACGAGTGGGCAGCTGACCAATAGTCCCTCGTATACAACCTAAATCCACGAAGTCTGCTAGTACGAGACCCTCGTTAATGAATTAAGGAAAGAAGTGTATATTTAAGGGCTCGCTTTTCTGTGTTTTACACAATAATAATGAGATATAACAGACAATAATGCCAAGGAAAGTTTAGGGGATGATATTAGACCGAAGTGTAATGTAAATATGAAGAAAAGAAGGTGAAAAGATAACTTGCCAGGGGCAGGCTCCGAACCTGCGGCCTTCGAATGACGCGCTCGATGCTCTACCACTGAGCTACCTCGAGAGCTATCCTCCCAGCCACTTTATGGGGTTTATATGTGAATTAAACATGGGAGTTTCAGTAAGCGCCACCAGTAGTCATGGCGCCGAGTGTAGCACACTCTTACTAGCTCTATTTGGCGTCACATAGCGCGTGAACGTATTACGAGTGGGCAGCTGACCAATAGTCCCTCGTATATATCCTAAAGGCTCTAAGTCTGCCAGTACGAGACCCTCGTTGATGAATTAAGGAAAGAAGTGTATGCTTAAGGGCTCGTTTTTCTGTGTTTTTACACTATAATAATGAAATCTAACAGACAATAATGCCAAGGAAAGTGCAGGGGAAGATGTTAAACCGAATTGTAATCTAAATATGAAGAAAAGTGGGTGAAATGATAACTTGCTGTGGGCAGGATGCGAACCTGTAACCTTGAAATGACTCGCTCGATGCTGTACCACTGAGCTACCACGACAGCTATCCCCCCAGCCACTTAATGCAGTTTATATGTGAATTAAACATGAAAGTGTCAGTCAGCGCCACCAGTAGCCATGCGGCGAGTGTAGCAAACTCTTATAGGCCTATTTGGCGTCACATAGCACGTGAACCTAATACGGGTGGGCAGCTGACCAATAGTCCCTCGTATACATCCTAAAGGCTCTCAGTCTGCCAGTACGAGACCCTCGTTAATGAATGAAGGAAAAAAGTGTATGCTTAAGGGCTCGTGTTTCTGTGTTTTTACACAATATTAATGAGATCTAACAGACAATAATGTCAAGGAAAGTATAGGGGAAGATATTAGACCGAATTGTAATGTATATATGAAGAAAAGTTGGTGAAAAGATAGCTTGCCGTGGGCAGGATCCGAACCTGCGACCTTCGAATGACGCGCTTGATGCTCTACCACTGAGCTACCACGATAGCTATCACCCGAGCCACTTTATGAAAATTCTACGTGAATTAAACATGGGAGTGTCAGTCTGCGCCACCAGTAGCCATGGTGGCGAGTGTAGCAAATTCTTATGAGCCTATTTGGCGTCACGTAGCACGTGAACCCATTACGAGTGGCAGCTGACCAATAGTCCCTCGTATACAACCTAAAGGCACTAAGTTTGCCAGTACGAGACCCTCTTTGAAGAAGTAAGAAAAGAAGTGTATGCTTAAGGGCTCGTTTTTCTGTGTTTTACACAATAATAGTGAGATCTTACAGACAGTAATGCAAAGGAAAGTATAGGGGAAGATATTAAACTGAATTGTAATAGAAATGTGAAGAAAAGTGGGTGAAAATATAACTTGCCGTTGGCAGGCTCCGAACCTGCGGCCTTCGAATGACTTGCTTAAAGCTCTACCACTGACCTACCACGACAGCTATCCCCCCAGCCACTTGATGGGGTATATATGTGAATTAAACATGGGAGTGTCAGTAAGCGCCACCAGTAGCCATGGCGCCAAGTGTAGCACACTCTTATGAGCTCTATTTGGCGTCACGTAGCGCGTGAACTTATTATGAGTGGGCAGCTGACCAATAGTCCCTCGTATACATCCTAAAGGCTCTAAGTCTGCCAGTACGAGACCCTCGTTAATGAATGAAGGAAAAAAGTGTATGCTTAAGGGCTCGTGTTTCTGTGTTTTTACACAATATTAATGAGATCTAACAGACAATAATGCCAAGTAAAGTACAGGGGAAGATATTAGACCGAATTGTAATGTAAATATGAAGAAAAAAGGGTGAAAGATAACTTGCCATGGGCAGGATCCAAACCTGCGACCTTCGAATGACGCGCTCGATGCTCTACCACTCAGCTACCACTACAGCTATCCCCCCAGCCACTTTATGGGGTTTATATGTGAATTAAACTTGGGAGTGTCAGTCAGCGCCACCAGTAGCCGTGGCGGCGAGTGTAGCCCACTCTTATGAGCCTATTTGGCTTCGCGTAGCACGTGAACCTATTACGAGTGGGCAGATGACCAATCGTCCCTCGTATACAACCTAAAGGCACTAAGTCTGCCAGTACGAGACCCTCGTTATTGAATTAAGGAAAGAAGTGTATACTTCAGGGCTCGCTTTTTTGTGTTTTTACACAATAATATTGAGATATAACCGACAATAATGCCAAGGAAAGTTTAGGGGATGATATTAGACCGAAGTGTAATGTAAATATGAAGAAAAGAAGGTGAAAAGATAACTTGCCAGGGGCAGGCTCCGAACCTGCGGCCTTCGAATGACGCGCTCGATGCTCTACCACTGAGCTACCTCGAGAGCTATCCTCCCAGCCACTTTATGGGGTTTATATGTGAATTAAACATGGGAGTTTCAGTAAGCGCCACCAGTAGTCATGGCGCCGAGTGTAGCACACTCTTACTAGCTCTATTTGGCGTCACATAGCGCGTGAACGTATTACGAGTGGGCAGCTGACCAATAGTCCCTCGTATATATCCTAAAGGCTCTAAGTCTGCCAGTACGAGACCCTCGTTGATGAATTAAGGAAAGAAGTGTATGCTTAAGGGCTCGTTTTTCTGTGTTTTTACACTATAATAATGAAATCTAACAGACAATAATGCCAAGGAAAGTGCAGGGGAAGATGTTAAACCGAATTGTAATCTAAATATGAAGAAAAGTGGGTGAAATGATAACTTGCTGTGGGCAGGATGCGAACCTGTAACCTTGAAATGACTCGCTCGATGCTGTACCACTGAGCTACCACGACAGCTATCCCCCCAGCCACTTAATGCAGTTTATATGTGAATTAAACATGAAAGTGTCAGTCAGCGCCACCAGTAGCCATGCGGCGAGTGTAGCAAACTCTTATAGGCCTATTTGGCGTCACATAGCACGTGAACCTAATACGGGTGGGCAGCTGACCAATAGTCCCTCGTATACATCCTAAAGGCTCTCAGTCTGCCAGTACGAGACCCTCGTTAATGAATGAAGGAAAAAAGTGTATGCTTAAGGGCTCGTGTTTCTGTGTTTTTACACAATATTAATGAGATCTAACAGACAATAATGTCAAGGAAAGTATAGGGGAAGATATTAGACCGAATTGTAATGTATATATGAAGAAAAGTTGGTGAAAAGATAGCTTGCCGTGGGCAGGATCCGAACCTGCGACCTTCGAATGACGCGCTTGATGCTCTACCACTGAGCTACCACGATAGCTATCACCCGAGCCACTTTATGAAAATTCTACGTGAATTAAACATGGGAGTGTCAGTCTGCGCCACCAGTAGCCATGGTGGCGAGTGTAGCAAATTCTTATGAGCCTATTTGGCGTCACGTAGCACGTGAACCCATTACGAGTGGCAGCTGACCAATAGTCCCTCGTATACAACCTAAAGGCACTAAGTTTGCCAGTACGAGACCCTCTTTGAAGAAGTAAGAAAAGAAGTGTATGCTTAAGGGCTCGTTTTTCTGTGTTTTACACAATAATAGTGAGATCTTACAGACAGTAATGCAAAGGAAAGTATAGGGGAAGATATTAAACTGAATTGTAATAGAAATGTGAAGAAAAGTGGGTGAAAATATAACTTGCCGTTGGCAGGCTCCGAACCTGCGGCCTTCGAATGACTTGCTTAAAGCTCTACCACTGACCTACCACGACAGCTATCCCCCCAGCCACTTGATGGGGTATATATGTGAATTAAACATGGGAGTGTCAGTAAGCGCCACCAGTAGCCATGGCGCCAAGTGTAGCACACTCTTATGAGCTCTATTTGGCGTCACGTAGCGCGTGAACTTATTATGAGTGGGCAGCTGACCAATAGTCCCTCGTATACATCCTAAAGGCTCTAAGTCTGCCAGTACGAGACCCTCGTTAATGAATGAAGGAAAAAAGTGTATGCTTAAGGGCTCGTGTTTCTGTGTTTTTACACAATATTAATGAGATCTAACAGACAATAATGCCAAGTAAAGTACAGGGGAAGATATTAGACCGAATTGTAATGTAAATATGAAGAAAAAAGGGTGAAAGATAACTTGCCATGGGCAGGATCCAAACCTGCGACCTTCGAATGACGCGCTCGATGCTCTACCACTCAGCTACCACTACAGCTATCCCCCCAGCCACTTTATGGGGTTTATATGTGAATTAAACTTGGGAGTGTCAGTCAGCGCCACCAGTAGCCGTGGCGGCGAGTGTAGCCCACTCTTATGAGCCTATTTGGCTTCGCGTAGCACGTGAACCTATTACGAGTGGGCAGATGACCAATCGTCCCTCGTATACAACCTAAAGGCACTAAGTCTGCCAGTACGAGACCCTCGTTATTGAATTAAGGAAAGAAGTGTATACTTCAGGGCTCGCTTTTTTGTGTTTTTACACAATAATATTGAGATATAACCGACAATATTGCCAAGAAAAGTATAGGGGAAGATATTAGACCGAAGTGTAATGTAAATATGAAAAAAAGTGGGTGAAAAGATAACTTGCCGTGGGCAGGCTCCGAACCTGCGGCCTTCGAATGACGCGCTTGAAACGCTACCACTGACCTACCACAACAGCTATCCCCCCAGCCACTTTATGGGGTATATATGTGAATTAAACATGGGAGTGTCAGTAAGCGCCACCAGTAGCCATGGCGCCGAGTGTAGCACACTCTTATGAGCTCTATTTGGCGTCACGTAGCGCGTGAACTTATTATGAGTGGGCAGCTGACCAATAGTCCCTCGTATACATCCTAAAGGCTCTAAGTCTGCCAGTACGAGACCCTCGTTAATGAATGAATGAAAGAAGTGTATGCTTAAGGGCTCGTTTTTCTGTGTTTTTACACAATAATAATGAGATCTAACAGACAATAATGCCAAGTAAAGTACAGGGGAAGATATTAGACCGAACTGTAATGTAAATATGAAGAAAAAAGGGTGAAAGATAACTGGCCGTGGGCAGGATCCGAACCTGCAACCTTCGAATGACGCACTCGATGCTCTACCACTCAGCTACCACGACAGCTATCCCTCCAGCCACTTTATGGGGTTTATATATGAATTAAACTTGGGAGTGTCAGTCAGCGCCAGCGTAGCCATGGCGGCGAGTGTAGCGCACTCTAATGAGCCTATTTGGCTCACGTAGCACGTGAACTTATTACGAGTGGGCAGCTGACCAATAGTCCCTCGTATACAACCTAAATCCACTAAGTCTGCCAGTACGAGACCCTCGTTAATGAATTAAGGAAAGAAGTGTATACTTAAGGGCTCGTTTTTCTGTGTTTTACACAATAATAATGAGATCTAACAGACAATGATGCCAAGAAAAGTACAGGGGAAGATGTTAAACCGAATTGTAATCTAAGTATGAAGAAAAGTGGGTGAAAAGATAACTTGCTGTGGGCAGGATCCAAACCTGTAACCTTGGAATGACGCGCTCGATGCTCTACCACTGAGCTACCACGACAGCTATCCCCCAGCCACTTTATGGGGTTCATATGTGAATTAAACATGGAAGTGTCAGTCATCGCAAGCAGTAGCCTTGGCGGCGAGTGCATCACACTTTTATGAGCCTATTTAGCGTCACGTAGCACGTGAACCTATTACGAGTGGACAGCTGACCAATAGTCCCTCGTATACAACCTGAAGGCACTAAGTCTGCCAGTACAAGACCCTCGTTAATGAATTAAGGAAAGAAGTGTATACTTAAGGGCTCGTTTTTCTGTGTTTTTACACAATAATAATGAGATTTAACTGACAATAATGCCAAGGAAAGAATAGGGTAAGATATTAGACCGAATTGTAATGTAAATATGAAGAAAAGTGGGTAAAAAGATAACTTGCGTGGGCAGGATCCAAACCTGCGACCTTCGAATGACGCCCTCGATACTCTACCACTGAGCTACCACGACAGCTATCCCCCCCGCCAGTTTATGGGGCTTATATGTGAATTAAACATGGAAGTGTCAGTAAGCGCCACCAGTAGCCATGGCGCTGAGTGTAGCACACTCTTATGAGCTCTATTTGGCGTCACGTAGCGCGTGAACCTATTACGAGTGGGCACCTGACCAATAGTCCCTCGTATACAACCTAAAGGCTCTAAGTCTGCCAGTACGAGACCCTCGTTAATGAATTGAGGAAAGAAGTGTATACTTAAGGGCTTGTTTTTCTGTGTTTTTACACAAGGATAATGACATCTAACAGACAATAAAGCCAAGGAAAGTATAGGGGAAGATATTAGACCGAATTGTAATGTATATATGAAGAAAAGTGGGTGAAAAGATAGCTTGCCGTGGGCAGGATCCAAACCTGCGACTTTCGAATGACGCGCTCGATGCTCTACCGCTGAGCTAACACGACAGCTATCTCCCTAGCCACATTATGGAAACTATACGTGAATTAAACACGGGAGTGTCAGTCAGCGCCACTTGTAGCCATTGCGGCGAGTGTAGCACACTCTTTTGAGCCTATTTGGCATCCCGTAGCACGTGAACCTATTACGAGTGGGAAGCTGACCAATCGTCCCTCGTATACAACCTAAAGGCACTAAGTCTGCCAGTACGAGACCCTCGTTAATGAATGAAAAAAAGAAATGTATACTTGAGGGCTTGTTTTTCTGTGTTTTTACACAAATATAATGAGATCTAACAGACAATAATGCCAAGTTAAGTACAGGGGAAGATATTAGACCGAATTGTAACGTAAATATGAAGAAAAAAGGGTGAAAAGATAACTTGCCGTGGGCAGGATCCAAGCCTGCAACCTTCGAATGATGCGCTCGATGCTCTACCACTCAGCTACCACGACAGCTATCCCTCCAGCGACTTTATGGGGTTTATATGTGAATTAAACTTGGGAGTGTCAGTCAGCGCCAGCAGTAGCCATGGCGGCGAGTGTAGCACACTCTTATGAGCCTATTTGGTGTCGCGTAACACGTGAACCTATTACGAAAGGGCAGCTGACCAATCGTCCCTCGTATACAACCTAAAGGCACTAAGTCTGCCAGTACGAGACCCTCGTTAATGAATTAAGGAAAGAAGTGTATAGTTAAGGGCTCGCTTTTTTGTGTTTTTACACAATAATATTGAGATATAACAGACAATATTGCCAACGAAAGTGTAGGGGAAGATATTAGACCGAAGTGTAATGTATATATGAAGAAAAGTGGGTGAAAAGATAACTTGCCGTGGGCAGGCTCCGAACCTGCGGCCTTCGAATGACGCGCTCGATGCTCTACCACTGAGCTGCCTCGAGAGCTATCCCCCAGCCACTTTATGGGGTTTATATGTGAATTAAACATGGGAGTTTCAGTAAGTGCCACCAGTAGTCATGGCGCCGAGTGTAGCACACTCTTATGAGCTCTATTTGGCGTCACATAGCGCGTGAACTTATTACGAGTGGGCAGCTGACCAATAGTCCCTCGTATATATCCTAAAGGCTCTAAGTCTGCCAGTACGAGACCCTCGTTGATGAATTAAGGAAAGAAGTGTATGCTTAAGGGCTCGTTTTTCTGTGTTTTTACACAATAATAATGAAATCTAACAGACAATAATGCCAAGGAAAGTGCAGGGGAAGATGTTAAACCGAATTGTAATCTAAATATGAAGAAAAGTGGGTGAAAAAATAACTTGCTGTGGGCAGGATCCGAACCTGTAACCTTGAAATGACGCGCTCGATGCTCTACCACAGAGCTACCACGACAGCTATCCCCCCAGCCACTTAATGCAGTTTATATGTGAATTAAACATGAAAGTGTCAGTCAGTGCCACCAGTAGCCATGGCGGCGAGTGTAGCACACTCTTATAGGCCTATTTGGCGTCACATAGCACGTGAACCTAATACGGGTGGGCAGCTGACCAATAGTCCCTCGTATACAACCTAAAGGCACTAAGTCTGCCAGTACGAGACCCTCGTTAATGAATTAAGGAAAGAAGTGTATACTTAAGGGCTCGCTTTTCTGTGTTTTTACACAATAATAATGAGATATAACAGACAATAATGTCAACGAAAGTATAGGGGAAGATATTAGACCGAATTGTAATCTAGATATGAAGAAAAGTGGGTGAAAATATAGCTTGCCGTGGGCAGGATCCCAACCTGCGACCTTCGAATGACGCGCTTGATGCTCTACCACTGAGCTACCACGATAGCTATCACCCCAGCCACTTTATGAAAATTCTACGTGAATTAAACATGGGAGTGTCAGACTGCGCCACCAGTAGCCATGGTGGCGAGTGTAGCACACTCTTATGAGCTCTATTTGGCGTCACGTAGCGCGTGAACTTATTATGAGTGGGCAGCTGACCAATAGTCCCTCGTATACATCCTAAAGGCTCTAAGTCTGCCAGTACGAGACCCTCGTTAATGAATGAAGGAAAGATGTGTATGCTTAAGGGCTCGTTTTTCTGTGTTTTTACACAATAATAATGAGATCTAACAGACAATAATGCCAAGTAAAGTACAGGGGAAGATATTAGACCGAATTGTAATGTAAATATGAAGAAAAAAGGGTGAAAGATAACTTGCCGTGGGCAGGATCCGAACCTGCAACCTTCGAATGACGCGCTCGATGCTCTACCACTCATCTACCACGACAGCTATCCCTCCAGCCACTTTATGGGGTTTATATGTGAATTAAACTTGAGAGTGTCAGTCAGCGCCAGCGTAGCCATGGCGGCGAGTGTAGCACACTCTAATGAGCCTATTTGGCTCACGTAGCATGTGAACCTAATACGAGTGGGCAGCTGACCAATAGTCCCTTGTATACAACCTAAATCCACTAAGTCTGCCAGTACGAGACCCTCGTTAATGAATTAAGGAAAGAAGTGTATACTTAAGGGCTCGCTTTTCTGTGTTCTTACACAATAATAATGAGATATAACAGACAACAATGCCAAGGAAAGTATAGGGGATGATAATAGACAGAAGTGTTATGTAAATATGAAGAAAAGAGGGTGAAAAGATAACTTGCCATGGGCAGGATTCAAACCTGCGACCTTCGAATGACGCGCTCGATGCTCTACCACTAAGCTACCACTACAGCTATCCCCCCAGCAACTTTATGGAGTTTATATGTGAATTAAACATGGGACTTTCAGTAAGCGCCACCAGTAGTCATGGCGCCGAGTGTAGCACACTCTTACGAGCTCTATTTGGCGTCACATAGCGCGTGAACGTATTACGAGTGGGCAGCTGACCAATAGTCCCTCGTATATATCCTAAAGGCTCTAAGTCTGCCAGTACGAGACCCTCGTTGATGAATTAAGGAAAGAAGTGTATGCTTAAGGGCTCGTTTTTCTGTGTTTTTACACAATAATAATGAAATCTAACAGACAAGAATGCCAAGGAAAGTGCAGGGGAAGATGTTAAACCGAATTGTAATCTAAATATGAAGAAAAGTTGGTGAAAACATAACTTGCTGTGGGCAGGATCCGAACCTGTAACCTTGAAATGACTCGCTCGATGCTCTACCACTGAGCTACCACGACAGCTATCCCCCCAGCCACTTAATGCAGTTTATATGTGAATTAAACATGAAAGTGTCAGTCAGCGCCACCAGTAGCCATGGCGGCGAGTGTAGCACACTCTTATAGGCCTATTTGGCGTCACATAGCACGTGAACCTAATACGGGTGGGCAGCTGACCAATTGTCCCTCGTATACAACCTAAAGGCACTAAGTCTGCCAGTACGAGACCCTCGTTAATGAATTAAGGAAAGAAGTGTATACTTAAGGGCTCGCTTTTCTGTGTTTTTACACAATAATAATGAGATATAACAGACAATATTGTCAAGGAAAGTATAGGGGAAGATATTAGACCGAATCGTAATGTATATATGAAGAAAAGTGGGTGAAAAGATAGCTTGCCGTGGGCAGGATCCGAACCTGCGACCTTCGAATGACGCGCTTGATGCTCTACCACTGAGCTACCACGATAGCTATCACCCCAGTCACTTTATGAAAATTCTACGTGAATTAAACATGGGAGTGTCAGTCTGCGCCACCAGTAGCCATGGTGGCGAGTGTAGCAAATTCTTATGAGCCTATTTTGCGTCACGTAGCACGTGAACCCATTACGAGTGGCAGCTGACCAATAGTCCCTCGTATACAACCTAAAGGCACTAAGTTTGCCAGTACGAGACCCTCTTTGAAGAAGTAAGAAAAGAAGTGTATGCTTAAGGGCTCGTTTTCCTGTGTTTTACACAATAATAGTGAGATCTTACAGACAGTAATGCCCAGGAAAGTATAGGGGAAGATATTAAACTGAATTGTAATAGAAATGTGAAGAAAAGTGGGTGAAAATATAACTTGCCGTTGGCAGGCTCCGAACCTGCGGCCTTCGAATGACTTGCTTAAAGCTCTACCACTGACCTACCACGACAGCTATCCCCCCAGCCACTTGATGGGGTATATATGTGAATTAAACATGGGAGTGTCAGTAAGCGCCACCAGTAGCCATGGCGCCGAGTGTAGCACACTCTTATGAGCTCTATTTGGCGTCACGTAGCGCGTGAACTTATTATGAGTGGGCAGCTGACCAATAGTCCCTCGTATAAATCCTAAAGGCTCTAAGTCTGCCAGTACGAGACCCTCGTTAATGAATGAAGGAAAAAAGTCTATGCTTAAGAGCTCGTGTTTCTGTGTTTTTACACAATATTAATGAGATCTATCAGACAATAATGCCAAGTAAAGTACAGGGGAAGATATTAGACCGAATTGTAATGTAAATATGAAGAAAAAAGGGTGAAAGATAACTTGCCATGGGCAGGATCCAAACCTGCGACCTTCGAATGACGCGCTCGATGCTCTGCCACTCAGCTACCACTACAGCTATCCCCCCAGCCACATTATGGGGTTTATATGTGAATTAAACTTGGGAGTGTCAGTCAGCGCCACCAGTAGCCGTGGCGGCGAGTGTAGCCCACTCTTATGAGCCTATTTGGCGTCGCGTAGCACGTGAACTTATTACGAGTGGGCAGATGACCAATCGTCCCTCGTATACAACCTAAAGGCACTAAGTCCGCCAGTACGAGACCCTCGTTATTGAATTAAGGAAAGAAGTGTATACTTCAGGGCTCGCTTTTTTGTGTTTTTACACAATAATAATGAGATCTAACAGACAATAATGCCAAGTAAAATACAGGGGAAGATATTAGACCGAACTGTAATGTAAATATGAAGAAAAGTGGGTGAAAAGATAACTTGCCGTTGGCAGGCTCCGAACTGCGGCCTTCGAATGACGCGCTTGAAACTCTACCACTGACCTACCACGACAGCTATCCCCCCAGCCACTTTAAGGCGTATAAATGTGAATTAAACTTGGGAGTGTCAGTCAGCGCCACCAGTAGCTGTGGCGGCGAGTGTAGCCCACTCTTTTGAGCCTATTTGGCGTTGCGTAGCACGTGAACCTAATACGAGTGGGCAGCTGACCAATCGTCCCTCGTATACAACCTAAAGGCACTAAGTCTGCCAGTACGAGACCCTCGTTAATGAATGAAGGAAAGAAGTGTATACTTCAGGGCTCGCTTTTTTGTGTTTTTACACAATAATATTGAGATATAACCGACAATATTGCCAAGAAAAGTATAGGGGAAGATATTAGACCGAAGTGTAATGTAAATATGAAAAAAGTGGGTGAAAAGATAACTTGCCGTGGGCAGGCTCCGAACCTGCGGCCTTCGAATGACGCGCTCGATGCTCTACCACTGAGCTACCTTGACAGCTATCATCCCAGCCACTTTATGGGGTTTATATGTGAAATAAACATGGGAGTTTCAGTAAGCGCCACCAGTAGCCATGGCGCCGACTGTAGCACACTCTTATGAGCTCTATTTGGCGTCACATAGCGCGTGAACTTATTAAGAGTGGGCAGATGACCAATAGTCCCTCGTATATATCCTAAAGGCTCTAAGTCTGCCAGTACGAGACCCTCGTTAATGAATTAAGGAAAGAAGTGTATACTTAAGGGCTCGCTTTTCTGTGTTTTTACACAATAATAGTGAGATCTTACAGACAGTAATGCCAAGAAAAGTATAGGGGAAGATATAAACTGAATCGTAATAGAAATGTGAAGAAAAGTGGGTTAAAAGATAACTTGCCGTTGGCAGGCTCCGAACCTGCGGCCTTCGAATGACGCGCTTGAAGCTCTACCACTGACCTACCACAACAGCTATCCCCCCAGCCACTTTATGGGGTACATATGTGAATTAAACATGGGAGTGTCAGTAAGCGCCACCAGTAGCCATGGCGCCGAGTGTAGCACACTCTTATGAGCTCTATTTGGCGTCACGTAGCTGGTTAACTTATTATGAGTGGGCAGCTGACCAATAGTCCCTCGTATACATCCTAAAGGCTCTAAGTCTGCCAGTACCAGACCCTCGTTAATGAATGCATGAAAGAAGTGTATGCTTAAGGGCTCGTTGTTCTGTGTTTTTACACAGTAATAATGAGATCTAACAGACAATAATGCCAAGTAAAGTACAGGGGAAGATATTAGACCGAACTGTAATGTAAATATGAAGAAAAGTGGGTGAAAAGATAACTTGCCGTTGGCAGGCTCCGAACCTGCGGCCTTCGAATGACGCGCTTGAAGCTCTACCACTGACCTACCACGACAGCTATCCCCCCAGCCACTTTATGGGGTTTATATGTGAATTAAACATGGGAGTTTCAGTAAGCGCCACCAGTAGCCATGGCGCCGAGTGTAGCACACTCTTATGAGCTCTATTTGGCGTCACATAGCGCGTGAACTTATTACGAGTGGGCAGCTGACCAATAGTCCCTCGTATACATCCTAAAGACTCTAAGTCTGCCAGTACGAGACCCTCGTTAATGAATGAATGAAAGAAGTGTATGCTTAAGGGCTCGTTTTTCTGTGTTTTTACACAATAATAATGAGATCTAACAGACAATAATGCCAAGTAAAGTACAGGGGAAGATATTAGACCGAACTTTATTGTAAATATGAAGAAAAAGGGTGAAAGATAACTGGCCGTGGGCAGGATCCGAACCTGCAACCTTCGAATGACGCACTCGATGCTCTACCACTCATCTACCACGACAGCTATCCCTCCAGCCACTTTATGGGGTTTATATGTGGTTTAAACTTGGGAGTGTCAGTCAGCGCCAGCGTAGCCATGGCGGCGAGTGTAGCACACTCTAATGAGCCTATTTGGCTCACGTAGCACGTGAACTTATTACGAGTGGGCAGCTGACCAATAGTCTCTCGTATACAACCTAAATCCACTAAGTCTGCCAGTACGAGACCCTCGTTAATGAATTAAGGAAAGAAGTGTATACTTAAGGGCTCGCTTTTCTGTGTTCTTACACAATATTAATGAGATATAACAGACAATGATGCCAAGGAAAGTATAGTGGATGATAATAGACCGAAGTCTTATGTAAATATGAAGAAAAGAGGGTGAAAAGATAACTTGCCATGGGCAGGATTCAAACCTGCGACCTTCGAATGACGCGCTCGATGCTCTACCACTCAGCTACCACTACAGCTATCCCCCCAGCCACTTTATGAGGTTTATATGTGAATTTAACTTTGGAGTGTCAGTCAGCGCCAGCAGTAGCCATGGCGGCGAGTGTAGCACACTCTTATGAGCCTATTTGGTGTCGCGTAACACGTGAACCTATTACGAAAGGGCAGCTGACCAATCGTCCCTCGTATACAACCTAAAGGCACTAAGTCTGCCAGTACGAGACCCTCGTTAATGAATTAAGGAAAGAAGTGTATAGTTAAGGGCTCGCTTTTTTGTGTTTTTACACAATAATATTGAGATATAACAGACAATATTGCCAACGAAAGTGTAGGGGAAGATATTAGACCGAAGTGTAATGTATATATGAAGAAAAGTGGGTGAAAAGATAACTTGCCGTGGGCAGGCTCCGAACCTGCGGCCTTCGAATGACGCGCTCGATGCTCTACCACTGAGCTGCCTCGAGAGCTATCCCCCAGCCACTTTATGGGGTTTATATGTGAATTAAACATGGGAGTTTCAGTAAGTGCCACCAGTAGTCATGGCGCCGAGTGTAGCACACTCTTATGAGCTCTATTTGGCGTCACATAGCGCGTGAACTTATTACGAGTGGGCAGCTGACCAATAGTCCCTCGTATATATCCTAAAGGCTCTAAGTCTGCCAGTACGAGACCCTCGTTGATGAATTAAGGAAAGAAGTGTATGCTTAAGGGCTCGTTTTTCTGTGTTTTTACACAATAATAATGAAATCTAACAGACAATAATGCCAAGGAAAGTGCAGGGGAAGATGTTAAACCGAATTGTAATCTAAATATGAAGAAAAGTGGGTGAAAAAATAACTTGCTGTGGGCAGGATCCGAACCTGTAACCTTGAAATGACGCGCTCGATGCTCTACCACAGAGCTACCACGACAGCTATCCCCCCAGCCACTTAATGCAGTTTATATGTGAATTAAACATGAAAGTGTCAGTCAGTGCCACCAGTAGCCATGGCGGCGAGTGTAGCACACTCTTATAGGCCTATTTGGCGTCACATAGCACGTGAACCTAATACGGGTGGGCAGCTGACCAATAGTCCCTCGTATACAACCTAAAGGCACTAAGTCTGCCAGTACGAGACCCTCGTTAATGAATTAAGGAAAGAAGTGTATACTTAAGGGCTCGCTTTTCTGTGTTTTTACACAATAATAATGAGATATAACAGACAATAATGTCAACGAAAGTATAGGGGAAGATATTAGACCGAATTGTAATCTAGATATGAAGAAAAGTGGGTGAAAATATAGCTTGCCGTGGGCAGGATCCCAACCTGCGACCTTCGAATGACGCGCTTGATGCTCTACCACTGAGCTACCACGATAGCTATCACCCCAGCCACTTTATGAAAATTCTACGTGAATTAAACATGGGAGTGTCAGACTGCGCCACCAGTAGCCATGGTGGCGAGTGTAGCACACTCTTATGAGCTCTATTTGGCGTCACGTAGCGCGTGAACTTATTATGAGTGGGCAGCTGACCAATAGTCCCTCGTATACATCCTAAAGGCTCTAAGTCTGCCAGTACGAGACCCTCGTTAATGAATGAAGGAAAGATGTGTATGCTTAAGGGCTCGTTTTTCTGTGTTTTTACACAATAATAATGAGATCTAACAGACAATAATGCCAAGTAAAGTACAGGGGAAGATATTAGACCGAATTGTAATGTAAATATGAAGAAAAAAGGGTGAAAGATAACTTGCCGTGGGCAGGATCCGAACCTGCAACCTTCGAATGACGCGCTCGATGCTCTACCACTCATCTACCACGACAGCTATCCCTCCAGCCACTTTATGGGGTTTATATGTGAATTAAACTTGAGAGTGTCAGTCAGCGCCAGCGTAGCCATGGCGGCGAGTGTAGCACACTCTAATGAGCCTATTTGGCTCACGTAGCATGTGAACCTAATACGAGTGGGCAGCTGACCAATAGTCCCTTGTATACAACCTAAATCCACTAAGTCTGCCAGTACGAGACCCTCGTTAATGAATTAAGGAAAGAAGTGTATACTTAAGGGCTCGCTTTTCTGTGTTCTTACACAATAATAATGAGATATAACAGACAACAATGCCAAGGAAAGTATAGGGGATGATAATAGACAGAAGTGTTATGTAAATATGAAGAAAAGAGGGTGAAAAGATAACTTGCCATGGGCAGGATTCAAACCTGCGACCTTCGAATGACGCGCTCGATGCTCTACCACTAAGCTACCACTACAGCTATCCCCCCAGCAACTTTATGGAGTTTATATGTGAATTAAACATGGGACTTTCAGTAAGCGCCACCAGTAGTCATGGCGCCGAGTGTAGCACACTCTTACGAGCTCTATTTGGCGTCACATAGCGCGTGAACGTATTACGAGTGGGCAGCTGACCAATAGTCCCTCGTATATATCCTAAAGGCTCTAAGTCTGCCAGTACGAGACCCTCGTTGATGAATTAAGGAAAGAAGTGTATGCTTAAGGGCTCGTTTTTCTGTGTTTTTACACAATAATAATGAAATCTAACAGACAAGAATGCCAAGGAAAGTGCAGGGGAAGATGTTAAACCGAATTGTAATCTAAATATGAAGAAAAGTTGGTGAAAACATAACTTGCTGTGGGCAGGATCCGAACCTGTAACCTTGAAATGACTCGCTCGATGCTCTACCACTGAGCTACCACGACAGCTATCCCCCCAGCCACTTAATGCAGTTTATATGTGAATTAAACATGAAAGTGTCAGTCAGCGCCACCAGTAGCCATGGCGGCGAGTGTAGCACACTCTTATAGGCCTATTTGGCGTCACATAGCACGTGAACCTAATACGGGTGGGCAGCTGACCAATTGTCCCTCGTATACAACCTAAAGGCACTAAGTCTGCCAGTACGAGACCCTCGTTAATGAATTAAGGAAAGAAGTGTATACTTAAGGGCTCGCTTTTCTGTGTTTTTACACAATAATAATGAGATATAACAGACAATATTGTCAAGGAAAGTATAGGGGAAGATATTAGACCGAATCGTAATGTATATATGAAGAAAAGTGGGTGAAAAGATAGCTTGCCGTGGGCAGGATCCGAACCTGCGACCTTCGAATGACGCGCTTGATGCTCTACCACTGAGCTACCACGATAGCTATCACCCCAGTCACTTTATGAAAATTCTACGTGAATTAAACATGGGAGTGTCAGTCTGCGCCACCAGTAGCCATGGTGGCGAGTGTAGCAAATTCTTATGAGCCTATTTGGCGTCACGTAGCACGTGAACCCATTACGAGTGGCAGCTGACCAATAGTCCCTCGTATACAACCTAAAGGCACTAAGTTTGCCAGTACGAGACCCTCTTTGAAGAAGTAAGAAAAGAAGTGTATGCTTAAGGGCTCGTTTTCCTGTGTTTTACACAATAATAGTGAGATCTTACAGACAGTAATGCCCAGGAAAGTATAGGGGAAGATATTAAACTGAATTGTAATAGAAATGTGAAGAAAAGTGGGTGAAAATATAACTTGCCGTTGGCAGGCTCCGAACCTGCGGCCTTCGAATGACTTGCTTAAAGCTCTACCACTGACCTACCACGACAGCTATCCCCCCAGCCACTTGATGGGGTATATATGTGAATTAAACATGGGAGTGTCAGTAAGCGCCACCAGTAGCCATGGCGCCGAGTGTAGCACACTCTTATGAGCTCTATTTGGCGTCACGTAGCGCGTGAACTTATTATGAGTGGGCAGCTGACCAATAGTCCCTCGTATAAATCCTAAAGGCTCTAAGTCTGCCAGTACGAGACCCTCGTTAATGAATGAAGGAAAAAAGTCTATGCTTAAGAGCTCGTGTTTCTGTGTTTTTACACAATATTAATGAGATCTATCAGACAATAATGCCAAGTAAAGTACAGGGGAAGATATTAGACCGAATTGTAATGTAAATATGAAGAAAAAAGGGTGAAAGATAACTTGCCATGGGCAGGATCCAAACCTGCGACCTTCGAATGACGCGCTCGATGCTCTGCCACTCAGCTACCACTACAGCTATCCCCCCAGCCACATTATGGGGTTTATATGTGAATTAAACTTGGGAGTGTCAGTCAGCGCCACCAGTAGCCGTGGCGGCGAGTGTAGCCCACTCTTATGAGCCTATTTGGCGTCGCGTAGCACGTGAACTTATTACGAGTGGGCAGATGACCAATCGTCCCTCGTATACAACCTAAAGGCACTAAGTCCGCCAGTACGAGACCCTCGTTATTGAATTAAGGAAAGAAGTGTATACTTCAGGGCTCGCTTTTTTGTGTTTTTACACAATAATAATGAGATCTAACAGACAATAATGCCAAGTAAAGTACAGGGGAAGATATTAGACCGAACTGTAATGTAAATATGAAGAAAAGTGGGTGAAAAGATAACTTGCCGTTGGCAGGCTCCGAACTGCGGCCTTCGAATGACGCGCTTGAAACTCTACCACTGACCTACCACGACAGCTATCCCCCCAGCCACTTTAAGGCGTATAAATGTGAATTAAACTTGGGAGTGTCAGTCAGCGCCACCAGTAGCTGTGGCGGCGAGTGTAGCCCACTCTTTTGAGCCTATTTGGCGTTGCGTAGCACGTGAACCTAATACGAGTGGGCAGCTGACCAATCGTCCCTCGTATACAACCTAAAGGCACTAAGTCTGCCAGTACGAGACCCTCGTTAATGAATGAAGGAAAGAAGTGTATACTTCAGGGCTCGCTTTTTTGTGTTTTTACACAATAATATTGAGATATAACCGACAATATTGCCAAGAAAAGTATAGGGGAAGATATTAGACCGAAGTGTAATGTAAATATGAAAAAAGTGGGTGAAAAGATAACTTGCCGTGGGCAGGCTCCGAACCTGCGGCCTTCGAATGACGCGCTCGATGCTCTACCACTGAGCTACCTTGACAGCTATCATCCCAGCCACTTTATGGGGTTTATATGTGAAATAAACATGGGAGTTTCAGTAAGCGCCACCAGTAGCCATGGCGCCGACTGTAGCACACTCTTATGAGCTCTATTTGGCGTCACATAGCGCGTGAACTTATTAAGAGTGGGCAGATGACCAATAGTCCCTCGTATATATCCTAAAGGCTCTAAGTCTGCCAGTACGAGACCCTCGTTAATGAATTAAGGAAAGAAGTGTATACTTAAGGGCTCGCTTTTCTGTGTTTTTACACAATAATAGTGAGATCTTACAGACAGTAATGCCAAGAAAAGTATAGGGGAAGATATAAACTGAATCGTAATAGAAATGTGAAGAAAAGTGGGTTAAAAGATAACTTGCCGTTGGCAGGCTCCGAACCTGCGGCCTTCGAATGACGCGCTTGAAGCTCTACCACTGACCTACCACAACAGCTATCCCCCCAGCCACTTTATGGGGTACATATGTGAATTAAACATGGGAGTGTAAGTAAGCGCCACCAGTAGCCATGGCGCCGAGTGTAGCACACTCTTATGAGCTCTATTTGGCGTCACGTAGCTGGTTAACTTATTATGAGTGGGCAGCTGACCAATAGTCCCTCGTATACATCCTAAAGGCTCTAAGTCTGCCAGTACCAGACCCTCGTTAATGAATGCATGAAAGAAGTGTATGCTTAAGGGCTCGTTGTTCTGTGTTTTTACACAGTAATAATGAGATCTAACAGACAATAATGCCAAGTAAAGTACAGGGGAAGATATTAGACCGAACTGTAATGTAAATATGAAGAAAAGTGGGTGAAAAGATAACTTGCCGTTGGCAGGCTCCGAACCTGCGGCCTTCGAATGACGCGCTTGAAGCTCTACCACTGACCTACCACGACAGCTATCCCCCCAGCCACTTTATGGGGTTTATATGTGAATTAAACATGGGAGTTTCAGTAAGCGCCACCAGTAGCCATGGCGCCGAGTGTAGCACACTCTTATGAGCTCTATTTGGCGTCACATAGCGCGTGAACTTATTACGAGTGGGCAGCTGACCAATAGTCCCTCGTATACATCCTAAAGACTCTAAGTCTGCCAGTACGAGACCCTCGTTAATGAATGAATGAAAGAAGTGTATGCTTAAGGGCTCGTTTTTCTGTGTTTTTACACAATAATAATGAGATCTAACAGACAATAATGCCAAGTAAAGTACAGGGGAAGATATTAGACCGAACTTTATTGTAAATATGAAGAAAAAGGGTGAAAGATAACTGGCCGTGGGCAGGATCCGAACCTGCAACCTTCGAATGACGCACTCGATGCTCTACCACTCAGCTACCACGACAACTATCCCTCCAGCCACTTTATGGGGTTTATATGTGGTTTAAACTTGGGAGTGTCAGTCAGCGCCAGCGTAGCCATGGCGGCGAGTGTAGCACACTCTAATGAGCCTATTTGGCTCACGTAGCACGTGAACTTATTACGAGTGGGCAGCTGACCAATAGTCTCTCGTATACAACCTAAATCCACTAAGTCTGCCAGTACGAGACCCTCGTTAATGAATTAAGGAAAGAAGTGTATACTTAAGGGCTCGCTTTTCTGTGTTCTTACACAATATTAATGAGATATAACAGACAATGATGCCAAGGAAAGTATAGTGGATGATAATAGACCGAAGTCTTATGTAAATATGAAGAAAAGAGGGTGAAAAGATAACTTGCCATGGGCAGGATTCAAACCTGCGACCTTCGAATGACGCGCTCGATGCTCTACCACTCAGCTACCACTACAGCTATCCCCCCAGCCACTTTATGAGGTTTATATGTGAATTTAACTTTGGAGTGTCAGTCAGCGCCACCAGTAGCCGTGGCGGCGAGTGTAGCACACTCTTAAGAGCATATTTGGCGTCGCGTAGCACGCGAACCTATTACGAGTGGGCAGCTGACCAATAGTCCCTCGTATACAACCTAAATCCACTAAGTCTGCTAGTACGAGACCCTCGTTAATGAATTAAGGAAAGAAGTGTATATATAAGGGCTCGCTTTTCTGTGTTTTACACAATAATAATGAGATATAACAGACAATATAGCCAAGGAAAGTATAGGGGATGATATTAGACCGAAGTGTGATGTAAATATGAAGAAAAGAAGGGGAAAAGATAACTTGCCATGGGCAGTATCCAAACCTGCGACCTTCGAATGACGCGCTCGATGCTCTACCACTCAGCTACCACTACAGCTATCCCCCCAGCCACTTTATGGTGTTTATATGTGAATTAAACTTGGGAGAGTCAGTCAGCGCCACCAGTAGCCGTGGCGGCGAGTGTAGCCCACTCTTTTGAGCCTATTTGGCGTCGCGTAGCACGTGAACCTAATACGAGTGGGCAGCTGACCAATCGTCCCTCGTATACAACCTAAAGGCACTAAGTCTGCCAGTACGAGACCCTCGTTAATGAATTAAGGAAAGAAGTGTATACTTCAGGGCTCGCTTTTTTGTGTTTTTACACAATAATATTGAGATATAACCGACAATATTGCCAAGAAAAGTATAGGGGAAGATATTAGACCGAAGTGTAATGTAAATATGAAAAAAGTGGGTGAAAAGATAACTTGCCGTGGGCAGGCTCCGAACCTGCGGCCTTCGAATGACGCGCTCGATGCTCTACCACTGAGCTACCTTGACAGCTATCCCCCCAGCCACTTTATGGGGTTTATATGTGAAATAAACATGGGAGTTTCAGTAAGCGCCACCAGAAGCCATGGCGCCGACTGCAGCACACTCTTATGAGCTCTATTTGGCGTCACATAGCGCGTGAACTTATTAAGAGTGGGCAGATGACCAATAGTCCCTCGTATATATCCTAAAGGCTCTAAGTCTGCCAGTATGAGACCCTCGTTAATGAATTAAGGAAAGAAGTGTATACTTAAGGGCCCGCTTTTCTGTGTTTTTACACAATAATAGTGAGATCTTACAGACAGTAATGCCAAGAAAAGTATAGGGGAAGATATAAACTGAATCGTAATAGAAATGTGAAGAAAAGTGGGTTAAAAGATAACTTGCCGTTGGCAGGCTCCGAACCTGCGGCCTTCGAATGACGCGCTTGAAGCTCTACCACTGACCTACCACAACAGCTATCCCCCAGCCACTTTATGGGGTACATATGTGAATTAAACATGGGAGTGTCAGTAAGCGCCACCAGTAGCCATGGCTCCGAGTGTAGCACACTCTTATGAGCTCTATTTGGCGTCACATAGCTGGTTAACTTATTATGAGTGGGCAGCTGACCAATAGTCCCTCGTATACATCCTAAAGGCTCTAAGTCTGCCAGTACCAGACCCTCGTTAATGAATGCATGAAAGAAGTGTATGCTTAAGGGCTCGTTGTTCTGTGTTTTTACACAATAATAATGAGATCTAACAGACAATAATGCCAAGTAAAGTACAGGGGAAGATATTAGACCGAACTGTAATGTAAATATGAAGAAAAGTGGGTGAAAAGATAACTTGCCGTTGGCAGGCTCCGAACCTGCGGCCTTCGAATGACGCGCTTGAAGCTCTACCACTGAGCTACCTCGACAGCTATCCCCCCAACCACTTTATGGGGTTTATATGTGAATTAAACATGAAAGTGTCAGTCAGCGCCACCAGTAGCCATGGCGGCGAGTGTAGCACACTCTTATAGGCCTATTTGGCGTCACATAGCACGTGAACCTAATACGGGTGGGCAGCTGACCAATAGTACCTCGTATACAACCTAATGCACTAAGTCTGCCAGTACGAGACCCTCGTTAATGAATTAAGGAAAGAAGTGTATACTTAAGGGCTCGCTTTTCTGTGTTTTTACACAATAATAATGAGATATAACCGACAATAATGTCAAGGAAAGTATAGGGGAAGATATTAGACCGAATTGTAATCTAAATATGAAGAAAAGTGGGTGAAAATATAGCTTGCCGTGGGCAGGATCCCAACCTGCGACCTTCGAATGACGCGCTTGATGCTCTACCACTGAGCTACCACGATAGCTATCACCCCAGCCACTTTATGAAAATTCTACGTGAATTAAACATGGGAGTGTCAGTCTGCGCCACCAGTAGCCATGGTGGCGAGTGTAGCACACTCTTATGAGCTCTATTCGGCGTCACGTAGCACGTGAACCCATTACGAGTGGCAGCTGACCAATAGTCCCTCGTATACAACCTAAAGGCACTAAGTTTGCCAGTACGAGACCCTCTTTGAAGAAGTAAGAAAAGAAGTGTATGCTTAAGGGCTCGTTTTTCTGTGTTTTACACAATAATAGTGAGATCTTACAGACAGTAATGCAAAGGAAAGTATAGGGGAAGATATTAAACTGAATTGTAATAGAAATGTGAAGAAAAGTGGGTGAAAATATAACTTGCCGTTGGCAGGCTCCGAACCTGCGGCCTTCGAATGACTTGCTTAAAGCTCTACCACTGGCCTACCACGACAGCTATCCCCCCAGCCACTTGATGGGGTATATATGTGAATTAAACATGGGAGTGTCAGTAAGCGCCACCAGTAGCCATGGCGCCAAGTGTAGCACACTCTTATGAGCTCTATTTGGCGTCACGTAGCGCGTGAACTTATTATGAGTGGGCAGCTGACCAATAGTCCCTCGTATACATCCTAAAGGCTCTAAGTCTGCCAGTACGAGACCCTCGTTAATGAATGAAGGAAAAAAGTGTATGCTTAAGGGCTCGTGTTTCTGTGTTTTTACACAATATTAATGAGATCTAACAGACAATAATGCCAAGTAAAGTACAGGGGAAGATATTAGACCGAATTGTAATGTAAATATGAAGAAAAAAGGGTGAAAGATAACTTGCCATGGGCAGGATCCAAACCTGCGACCTTCGAATGACGCGCTCGATGCTCTACCACTCAGCTACCACTACAGCTATCCCCCCAGCCACTTTATGGAGTTTATATGTGAATTAAACTTGGGAGTGTCAGTCAGCGCCAGCGTAGCCATGGCGGCGAGTGTAGCGCACTCTAATGAGCCTATTTGGCTCACGTAGCACGTGAACTTATTACGAGTGGGCAGCTGACCAATAGTCCCTCGTATACAACCTAAATCCACTAAGTCTGCCAGTACGAGACCCTCGTTAATGAATTAAGGAAAGAAGTGTATACTTAAGGGCTCGTTTTTCTGTGTTTTACACAATAATAATGAGATCTAACAGACAATGATGCCAAGAAAAGTACAGGGGAAGATGTTAAACCGAATTGTAATCTAAGTATGAAGAAAAGTGGGTGAAAAGATAACTTGCTTTGGGCAGGATCCAAACCTGTAACCTTGGAATGACGCGCTCGATGCTCTACCACTGAGCTACCACGACAGCTATCCCCCAGCCACTTTATGGGGTTCATATGTGAATTAAACATGGAAGTGTCAGTCATCGCAAGCAGTAGCCTTGGCGGCGAGTGCATCACACTTTTATGAGCCTATTTAGCGTCACGTAGCACGTGAACCTATTACGAGTGGGCAGCTGACCAATAGTCCCTCGTATACAACCTGAAGGCACTAAGTCTGCCAGTACAAGACCCTCGTTAATGAATTAAGGAAAGAAGTGTATACTTAAGGGCTCGTTTTTCTGTGTTTTTACACAATAATAATGAGATTTAACTGACAATAATGCCAAGGAAAGAATAGGGTAAGATATTAGACCGAATTGTAATGTAAATATGAAGAAAAGTGGGTAAAAAGATAACTTGCGTGGGCAGGATCCAAACCTGCGACCTTCGAATGACGCCCTCGATACTCTACCACTGAGCTACCACGACAGCTATCCCCCCCGCCAGTTTATGGGGCTTATATGTGAATTAAACATGGAAGTGTCAGTAAGCGCCACCAGTAGCCATGGCGCTGAGTGTAGCACACTCTTATGAGCTCTATTTGGCGTCACGTAGCGCGTGAACCTATTACGAGTGGGCACCTGACCAATAGTCCCTCGTATACAACCTAAAGGCTCTAAGTCTGCCAGTACGAGACCCTCGTTAATGAATTGAGGAAAGAAGTGTATACTTAAGGGCTTGTTTTTCTGTGTTTTTACACAAGGATAATGACAACTAACAGACAATAAAGCCAAGGAAAGTATAGGGGAAGATATTAGACCGAATTGTAATGTATATATGAAGAAAAGTGGGTGAAAAGATAGCTTGCCGTGGGCAGGATCCAAACCTGCGACTTTCGAATGACGCGCTCGATGCTCTACCACTGAGCTAACACGACAGCTATCTCCCTAGCCACATTATGGAAACTATACGTGAATTAAACACGGGAGTGTCAGTCAGCGCCACTTGTAGCCATTGCGGCGAGTGTAGCACACTCTTTTGAGCCTATTTGGCATCCCGTAGCACGTGAACCTATTACGAGTGGGAAGCTGACCAATCGTCCCTCGTATACAACCTAAAGGCACTAAGTCTGCCAGTACGAGACCCTCGTTAATGAATGAAAAAAAGAAATGTATACTTGAGGGCTTGTTTTTCTGTGTTTTTACACAAATATAATGAGATCTAACAGACAATAATGCCAAGTTAAGTACAGGGGAAGATATTAGACCGAATTGTAACGTAAATATGAAGAAAAAAGGGTGAAAAGATAACTTGCCGTGGGCAGGATCCAAGCCTTCAACCTTCGAATGATGCGCTCGATGCTCTACCACTCAGCTACCACGACAGCTATCCCTCCAGCGACTTTATGGGGTTTATATGTGAATTAAACTTGGGAGTGTCAGTCAGCGCCAGCAGTAGCCATGGCGGCGAGTGTAGCACACTCTTATGAGCCTATTTGGTGTCGCGTAACACGTGAACCTATTACGAAAGGGCAGCTGACCAATCGTCCCTCGTATACAACCTAAAGGCACTAAGTCTGCCAGTACGAGACCCTCGTTAATGAATTAAGGAAAGAAGTGTATAGTTAAGGGCTCGTTTTTCTGTGTTTTTACACAATAATAATGAAATCTAACAGACAATAATGCCAAGGAAAGTGCAGGGGAAGATGTTAAACCGAATTGTAATCTAAATATGAAGAAAAGTGGGTGAAAAAATAACTTGCTGTGGGCAGGATCCGAACCTGTAACCTTGAAATGACGCGCTCGATGCTCTACCACAGAGCTACCACGACAGCTATCCCCCCAGCCACTTAATGCAGTTTATATGTGAATTAAACATGAAAGTGTCAGTCAGTGCCACCAGTAGCCATGGCGGCGAGTGTAGCACACTCTTATAGGCCTATTTGGCGTCACATAGCACGTGAACCTAATACGGGTGGGCAGCTGACCAATAGTCCCTCGTATACAACCTAAAGGCACTAAGTCTGCCAGTACGAGACCCTCGTTAATGAATTAAGGAAAGAAGTGTATACTTAAGGGCTCGCTTTTCTGTGTTTTTACACAATAATAATGAGATATAACAGACAATAATGTCAAGGAAAGTATAGGGGAAGATATTAGACCGAATTGTAATCTAAATATGAAGAAAAGTGGGTGAAAATATAGCTTGCCGTGGGCAGGATCCCAACCTGCGACCTTCGAATGACGCGCTTGATGCTCTACCACTGAGCTACCACGATAGCTATCACCCCAGCCACTTTATGAAAATTCTACGTGAATTAAACATGGGAGTGTCAGACTGCGCCACCAGTAGCCATGGTGGCGAGTGTAGCACACTCTTATGAGCTCTATTTGGCGTCACGTAGCGCGTGAACTTATTATGAGTGGGCAGCTGACCAATAGTCCCTCGTATACATCCTAAAGGCTCTAAGTCTGCCAGTACGAGACCCTCGTTAATGAATGAAGGAAAGATGTGTATGCTTAAGGGCTCGTTTTTCTGTGTTTTTACACAATAATAATGAGATCTAACAGACAATAATGCCAAGTAAAGTACAGGGGAAGATATTAGACCGAATTGTAATGTAAATATGAAGAAAAAAGGGTGAAAGATAACTTGCCGTGGGCAGGATCCGAACCTGCAACCTTCGAATGACGCGCTCGATGCTCTACCACTCATCTACCACGACAGCTATCCCTCCAGCCACTTTATGGGGTTTATATGTGAATTAAACTTGAGAGTGTCAGTCAGCGCCAGCGTAGCCATGGCGGCGAGTGTAGCACACTCTAATGAGCCTATTTGGCTCACGTAGCATGTGAACCTAATACGAGTGGGCAGCTGACCAATAGTCCCTTGTATACAACCTAAATCCACTAAGTCTGCCAGTACGAGACCCTCGTTAATGAATTAAGGAAAGAAGTGTATACTTAAGGGCTCGCTTTTCTGTGTTCTTACACAATAATAATGAGATATAACAGACAACAATGCCAAGGAAAGTATAGGGGATGATAATAGACAGAAGTGTTATGTAAATATGAAGAAAAGAGGGTGAAAAGATAACTTGCCATGGGCAGGATTCAAACCTGCGACCTTCGAACGACGCGCTCGATGCTCTACCACTAAGCTACCACTACAGCTATCCCCCCAGCCACTTTATGGGGTTTATATGTGAATTAAACATGGGACTTTCAGTAAGCGCCACCAGTAGTCATGGCGCCGAGTGTAGCACACTCTTACGAGCTCTATTTGGCGTCACATAGCGCGTGAACGTATTACGAGTGGGCAGCTGACCAATAGTCCCTCGTATATATCCTAAAGGCTCTAAGTCTGCCAGTACCAGACCCTCGTTGATGAATTAAGGAAAGAAGTGTATGCTTAAGGGCTCGTTTTTCTGTGTTTTTACACAATAATAATGAAATCTAACAGACAAGAATGCCAAGGAAAGTGCAGGGGAAGATGTTAAACCGAATTGTAATCTAAATATGAAGAAAAGTTGGTGAAAAGATAACTTGC
Source organism: Rhipicephalus microplus (assembly GCF_043290135.1). Classification (NCBI taxonomy): domain Eukaryota; kingdom Metazoa; phylum Arthropoda; class Arachnida; order Ixodida; family Ixodidae; genus Rhipicephalus; species Rhipicephalus microplus. Next base: position 480,480,344 of record NC_134710.1, read on the forward strand.
TGTGGGCAGGATCCGAACCTGTAACCTTGAAATGACTCGCTCGATGCTCTACCACTGAGCTACCACGACAGCTATCCCCCCAGCCACTTAATGCAGTTTATATGTGAATTAAACATGAAAGTGTCAGTCAGCGCCACCAGTAGCCATGGCGGCGAGTGTAGCACACTCTTATAGGCCTATTTGGCGTCACATAGCACGTGAACCTAATACGGGTGGGCAGCTGACCAATTGTCCCTCGTATACAACCTAAAGGCACTAAGTCTGCCAGTACGAGACCCTCGTTAATGAATTAAGGAAAGAAGTGTATACTTAAGGGCTCGCTTTTCTGTGTTTTTACACAATAATAATGAGATATAACAGACAATAATGTCAAGGAAAGTATAGGGGAAGATATTAGACCGAATCGTAATGTATATATGAAGAAAAGTGGGTGAAAAGATAGCTTGCCGTGGGCAGGATCCGAACCTGCGACCTTCGAATGACGCGCTTGATGCTCTACCACTGAGCTACCACGATAGCTATCACCCCAGTCACTTTATGAAAATTCTACGTGAATTAAACATGGGAGTGTCAGTCTGCGCCACCAGTAGCCATGGTGGCGAGTGTAGCAAATTCTTATGAGCCTATTTGGCGTCACGTAGCACGTGAACCCATTACGAGTGGCAGCTGACCAATAGTCCCTCGTATACAACCTAAAGGCACTAAGTTTGCCAGTACGAGACCCTCTTTGAAGAAGTAAGAAAAGAAGTGTATGCTTAAGGGCTCGTTTTCCTGTGTTTTACACAATAATAGTGAGATCTTACAGACAGTAATGCCCAGGAAAGTATAGGGGAAGATATTAAACTGAATTGTAATAGAAATGTGAAGAAAAGTGGGTGAAAATATAACTTGCCGTTGGCAGGCTCCGAACCTGCGGCCTTCGAATGACTTGCTTAAAGCTCTACCACTGACCTACCACGACAGCTATCCCCCCAGCCACTTGATGGGGTATATATGTGAATTAAACATGGGAGTGTCAGTAAGCGCCACCAGTAGCCATGGCGCCGAGTGTAGCACACTCTTATGAGCTCTATTTGGCGTCACGTAGCGCGTGAACTTATTATGAGTGGGCAGCTGACCAATAGTCCCTCGTATACATCCTAAAGGCTCTAAGTCTGCCAGTACGAGACCCTCGTTAATGAATGAAGGAAAAAAGTGTATGCTTAAGGGCTCGTGTTTCTGTGTTTTTACACAATATTAATGAGATCTAACAGACAATAATGCCAAGTAAAGTACAGGGGAAGATATTAGACCCAATTGTAATGTAAATATGAAGAAAAAAGGGTGAAAGATAACTTGCCATGGGCAGGATCCAAACCTGCGACCTTCGAATGACGCGCTCGATGCTCTGCCACTCAGCTACCACTACAGCTATCCCCCCAGCCACATTATGGGGTTTATATGTGAATTAAACTTGGGAGTGTCAGTCAGCGCCACCAGTAGCCGTGGCGGCGAGTGTAGCCCACTCTTATGAGCCTATTTGGCGTCGCGTAGCACGTGAACTTATTACGAGTGGGCAGATGACCAATCGTCCCTCGTATACAACCTAAAGGCACTAAGTCCGCCAGTACGAGACCCTCGTTATTGAATTAAGGAAAGAAGTGTATACTTCAGGGCTCGCTTTTTTGTGTTTTTACACAATAATAATGAGATCTAACAGACAATAATGCCAAGTAAAGTACAGGGGAAGATATTAGACCGAACTGTAATGTAAATATGAAGAAAAGTGGGTGAAAAGATAACTTGCCGTTGGCAGGCTCCGAACCTGCGGCCTTCGAATGACGCGCTTGAAACTCTACCACTGACCTACCACGACAGCTATCCCCCCAGCCACTTTAAGGCGTATAAATGTGAATTAAACTTGGGAGTGTCAGTCAGCGCCACCAGTAGCCGTGGCGGCGAGTGTAGCCCACTCTTTTGAGCCTATTTGGCGTCGCGTAGCACGTGAACCTAATACGAGTGGGCAGCTGACCAATCGTCCCTCGTATACAACCTAAAGGCACTAAGTCTGCCAGTACGAGACCCTCGTTAATGAATGAAGGAAAGAAGTGTATACTTCAGGGCTCGCTTTTTTGTGTTTTTACACAATAATATTGAGATATAACCGACAATATTGCCAAGAAAAGTATAGGGGAAGATATTAGACCGAAGTGTAATGTAAATATGAAAAAAGTGGGTGAAAAGATAACTTGCCGTGGGCAGGCTCCGAACCTGCGGCCTTCGAATGACGCGCTCGATGCTCTACCACTGAGCTACCTTGACAGCTATCCCCCCAGCCACTTTATGGGGTTTATATGTGAAATAAACATGGGAGTTTCAGTAAGCGCCACCAGTAGCCATGGCGCCGACTGTAGCACACTCTTATGAGCTCTATTTGGCGTCACATAGCGCGTGAACTTATTAAGAGTGGGCAGATGACCAATAGTCCCTCGTATATATCCTAAAGGCTCTAAGTCTGCCAGTACGAGACCCTCGTTAATGAATTAAGGAAAGAAGTGTATACTTAAGGGCTCGCTTTTCTGTGTTTTTACACAATAATAGTGAGATCTTACAGACAGTAATGCCAAGAAAAGTATAGGGGAAGATATAAACTGAATCGTAATAGAAATGTGAAGAAAAGTGGGTTAAAAGATAACTTGCCGTTGGCAGGCTCCGAACCTGCGGCCTTCGAATGACGCGCTTGAAGCTCTACCACTGACCTACCACAACAGCTATCCCCCCAGCCACTTTATGGGGTACATATGTGAATTAAACATGGGAGTGTCAGTAAGCGCCACCAGTAGCCATGGCGCCGAGTGTAGCACACTCTTATGAGCTCTATTTGGCGTCACGTAGCTGGTTAACTTATTATGAGTGGGCAGCTGACCAATAGTCCCTCGTATACATCCTAAAGGCTCTAAGTCTGCCAGTACCAGACCCTCGTTAATGAATGCATGAAAGAAGTGTATGCTTAAGGGCTCGTTGTTCTGTGTTTTTACACAGTAATAATGAGATCTAACAGACAATAATGCCAAGTAAAGTACAGGGGAAGATATTAGACCGAACTGTAATGTAAATATGAAGAAAAGTGGGTGAAAAGATAACTTGCCGTTGGCAGGCTCCGAACCTGCGGCCTTCGAATGACGCGCTTGAAGCTCTACCACTGACCTACCACGACAGCTATCCCCCCAGCCACTTTATGGGGTTTATATGTGAATTAAACATGGGAGTTTCAGTAAGCGCCACCAGTAGCCATGGCGCCGAGTGTAGCACACTCTTATGAGCTCTATTTGGCGTCACATAGCGCGTGAACTTATTACGAGTGGGCAGCTGACCAATAGTCCCTCGTATACATCCTAAAGACTCTAAGTCTGCCAGTACGAGACCCTCGTTAATGAATGAAGGAAAGAAGTGTATGCTTAAGGGCTCGTTTTTCTGTGTTTTTACACAATAATAATAAGATCTAACAAACAATAATGCCAAGTAAAGTACAGGGGAAGATATTAGACCGAATTGTAATGTAAATATGAAGAAAAAGGGTGAAAGATAACTTGCCATGGGCAGGATCCGAACCTGTACCTTCGAATGACGCGCTCGATTCTCTACCACTCAGCTACCACGACAGCTATCCCTCCAGCCACTTTATGGGGTTTATATGTGAATTAAACTTGGGAGTGTCAGTCAGCGCCACCGTAGCCATGGCGGCGAGTGTAGCACACTCTAATGAGCCTATTTGGCTCACGTAGCACGTGAACCTATTAGGAGTGGGCAGCTGACCAATAGTGCCTCGTATACAACCTAAATCCACCAAGTCTGCCAGTACGAGACCCTCGTTAATGAATTAAGGAAAGAAGTGTATACTTAAGGGCTCGCTTTTCTGTGTTCTTATACAATATTAATGAGATATAACAGACAATAATGCCAAGGAAAGTATAGGGGATGATATTAGCCTGAAGTGTAATGTAAATATGAAGAAAAGAAGGTGAAAAGATAACTTCCCATGGGCAGGATCCAAACCTGCGACCTTCGAATGACGCGCTCGATGCTCTACCACTCAGCTACCACTACAGCTATCCCCCCAGCCACTTTATGGGGTTTATATGTGAATTAAACTTGGGATGTCAGTCAGCGCCACCAGTAGCCGTGGCGGCGAGTGTAGCACACTCTCATAAGCCTATTTCGCGTCACATAGCACGTGAACCTCTTACGAGTGGGCAGCTGACCAATAGTCCCTCGTATACAACCTAGAGGCACTAAGTCTGCCAGTACGGGACCCTCGTTAATGAATTGAGGAAAGAAGTGTATACTTGAGGGCTCGTATTTCTGTGTTTTCACACAATAATAATGAGATCTAACAGACAATAATTCCAAGGAAAGCATAGGGGGAGATATTAGACCAAATTGTAATGTATATATGAAGAAACGTGGGTGAAAAGATAACTTCAGTGGGCAGGATCCGAACCTGCAACCTTCCATTGGCGCGCTCGATGCTCTACCACTGAGCTACCACGAGAGCTATCCCCCAGTCACTTTAAGGGGTTTTTTTGTGAATTAAACATGGAAGTGTCAGTCAGCGCAACCAGTAGCCATGGCGGCGAGTGTAGCACACTCTTATGAGCCTATTTGGCGTCGCGTAGCACGTGAACCTATTACGAGTGGGCAGCTAACAAATCGTCCTTCGTATACAGCCTAAAGGCACTAAGTCTGCGAGTACGAAACCCTCGTTATGAATTAAGGAAAGAAGTGTATACTTAAGGGCTCGCTTTTCTGTGTTTTTACACAATAATAATGAGATATAACAGACAATATTGCCAAGGAAAGCATAGGGGAAGATATTAGACCGAAGTGTAATGTAAATATGAAGAAAAGTGGGTGAAAAGATAACTTGCCGTTGGCAGGCTCCGATCCTGCGGCCTTCGAATGACGCGCTCGATGCTGTACCACTGAGCTACTATGACAGCTATCCCCCCAGCCACATTATGGGGTTTATATGTGAATTAAACATGGGAGTGTCAGTAAGCGCCAGTAGTAGCCATGGCGGCGAGTGTAGCACACTCTAATGAGCCTATTTGGCTCACGTAGCACGTGAACCTATTACGAGTGGGCAGCTGACCAATAGTCCCTCGTATACAACCTAAATCCACTAAGACTCCCAGTACGAGACCCTCGTTAATGAATTAGGGAAAGAAGTGTATATTTAAGGGCTCGCTTTTCTGTGTTTTTACACACTAATAATGAGATATAACAGACAATATTGCCAAGGAAAGTATAGAGGAAGATATTAAACCGAAGTGTAATGTAAATATGAAGAAAAGTGGGTGAAAAGATAATTTGCCGTGGGCAGGCTCCGAACCGGCGGCCTTCGAATGACGCGCTCGATGCTCTACCACTGAGCTACTTCGACAGCTATCCCCCCAACCACTTTATGGGGTTTATAAGTGAATTAAACAAGGTAGTTTCAGTAAGCGCCCCCAGTAGCCATGGCGCCGAGTGTAGCACACTCTTATGAGCTCTATTTGGCGTCACATAGCGCGTGAACTTATTACGAGTGGGCAGCTGACCAATAGTCCCTCGTAAATATACTAAAGGCTCTAAGTCTGCCAGTACGAGACCCTCGTTGATGAATTAAGGAAAGAAGTGTATGCTTAAGGGCTCGCTTTTCTGTGTTTTTACACAATAAGAATGAAATATAACAGACAATATTGCCAAGGAAAGTATAGGGGAAGATATTAGACCGAAGTGTAATGTAAATATGAAGAAAAGTGGGTGAAAAGATAACTTGCCGTTGGCAGGCTCCGATCCTGCGGCCTTCGAATGACGCGCTCGATGCTGTACCACTGAGCTACCATGACAGCTATCCCCCAGCCACATTATGGGGTTTATATGTGAATTAAACATGGGAGTGTCAGTAAGCGCCGCCAGTAGCCATGGCGCCGAGTGTAGCACACTCTTATGAGCTCTATTTGGCGTCACATAGCGCGTGAACTTATCATGTGTGGGCAGCTGACCAATAGTCCCTCGTATATATCCTAAAGGCTCTAAGTCTGCCAGTACGAGACCCTCGTTAATGAATGAAGAAAAGAAATGTATATTCGAAGGCTTGTTTTTCTGTGTTTTTAAACAATTATAATGAGATCTAAGAGACAATAATGCCAAGTAAAGTACAGGGGAAGATATTAGACCGAATTGTAATGTAAATATAAAGAAAAAAGGGTGAAAAGATAACTTGCTGTGGGCAGGATCCAAACCTGCAACCTTCGAATGACGCGCTCAATGCTCTACCACTCAGCTACCACGACAGCTATCCCTCCAGCCACTTTATGGGGTTTATATGTGAATTAAACTTGGAAGTGTCAGTCTGCGCCAGCAGTAGCCATGGCGGCGAGTGTAGCACACTCTAATGAGCCTATTTGGCTCACGTAGCACGTGAATCTATTACAAGTGGGCAGCTGACCAATGGTCCCTCGTATACAACCTAAATCCACTAAGACTCCCAGTACGAGACCTTCGTTAATGAATTAGGGAAAGAAGTGTATATTTAAGGGCTCGCTTTTCTGTGTTTTTACACACTAATAATGAGATATAACAGACAATAATGCCAAGGAAAGTATAGGGGATGATATTACACCGAAGTGTATTGTAAATATGAAGAAAAGAAGGTGAAAAGATAACTTGCCATGGGCAGGATCCAAACCTGCGACCTTCGAATGACGCGCTCGATGCTCTACCACTCAGCTACCACTACAGCTATCCCTCCAGCCACTTTATGGGGTTTATATGTGAATTAAACTTGGGAGTGTCAGTCAGCGCCACCAGTAGCCGTGGCGGCGAGTGTAGCACACTCTTATGAGCCTATTTGGCGTCGCGTAGCACGTGAACCTATTACGAGTGGGCAGCTGACCAATCGTCCCTCGTATACAACCTAAAGGCACTAAGTCTGCGAGTACGAGACCCTCGTTAATGAATTAGGGAAAGAAGTGTATACTTAAGGGCTCGCTTTTCTGTGTTTTTACACAATAATAATGAGATATAACAGACAATATTGCCAAGGAAAGTATAGGGGAAGATATTAGACCGAATTGTAATCTAAATATGAAGAAAAGTGGGTGAAAATATAGCTTGCCATGGGCAGGCTCCGAACCTGCGGCCTTCGAATGACGCGCTTGATGCTCTACCACTGAGCTACCTCGACAGCTATCCCCCCAACCACTTTATGGGGTTTATATGTGAATTAAACATGGGAGTTTCAGTAAGCGCAACCAGTAGCCATGGCGCCGAGTGTAGCACACTCTTATGAGCTCTATTTGGCGTCACATAGCGCGTGAACTTATTACGAGTGGGCAGCTGACCAATAGTCCCTCGTATATATCCTAAAGGCTCTAAGTCTGCCAGTACGAGACCCTCGTTGATGAATTAAGGAAAGAAGTGTATGCTTAAGGGCTCGTTTTTCTGTGTTTTTACACAATATTAATGAAATCTAACAGACAATATTGCCAAGGAAAGTATAGAGGAAGATATTAAACCGAAGTGCAATGTAAATATGAAGAAAAGTGGGTGAAAAGATAACTTGCCGTGGGCAGGCTCCGAACCTGCGGCCTTCGAATGACGCGCTTGATGCTCTACCACTGAGCTACCTCGACAGCTATCACCCCAACCACTTTATGGGGTTTATATGTGAATTAAACATGAAAGTGTCAGTCAGCGCCACCAGTAGCCATGGCGGCGAGTGTAGCACACTCTTATAGGCCTATTTGGCGTCACATAGCACGTGAACCTAATACGGGTGGGCAGCTGACCAATAGTCCCTCGTATACAACCTAAAGGCACTAAGTCTGCCAGTACGAGACCCTCGTTAATGAATTAAGGAAAGAAGTGTATACTTAAGGGCTCGCTTTTCTGTGTTTTTACACAATAATAATGAGATATAACAGACAATAATGTCAAGGAAAGTATAGGGGAAGATATTAGACCGAATTGTAATCTAAATATGAAGAAAAGTGGGTGAAAATATAGCTTGCCGTGGGCAGGATCCCAACCTGCGACCTTCGAATGACGCGCTTGATGCTCTACCACTGAGCTACCACGATAGCTATCACCCCAGCCACTTTATGAAAATTCTACGTGAATTAAACATGGGAGTGTCAGTCTGCGCCACCAGTAGCCATGGTGGCGAGTGTAGCACACTCTTATGAGCTCTATTTGGCGTCACGTAGCGCGTGAACTTATTATGAGTGGGCAGCTGACCAATAGTCCCTCGTATACATCCTAAAGGCTCTAAGTCTGCCAGTACGAGACCCTCGTTAATGAATGAAGGAAAGATGTGTATGCTTAAGGGCTCGTTTTTCTGTGTTTTTACACAATAATAATGAGATCTAACAGACAATAATGCCAAGTAAAGTACAGGGGAAGATATTAGACCGAATTGTAATGTAAATATGAAGAAAAAAGGGTGAAAGATAACTTGCCGTGGGCAGGATCCGAACCTGCAACCTTCGAATGACGCGCTCGATGCTCTACCACTCAGCTACCACGACAGCTATCCCTCCAGCCACTTTATGGGGTTTATATGTGAATTAAACTTGAGAGTGTCAGTCAGCGCCAGCGTAGCCATGGCGGCGAGTGTAGCACACTCTAATGAGCCTATTTGGCTCACGTAGCATGTGAACCTAATACGAGTGGGCAGCTGACCAATAGTCCCTTGTATACAACCTAAATCCACTAAGTCTGCCAGTACGAGACCCTCGTTAATGAATTAAGGAAAGAAGTGTATACTTAAGGGCTCGCTTTTCTGTGTTCTTACACAATAATAATAAGATATAACAGACAATAATGCCAAGGAAAGTATAGGGGATGATAATAGACCGAAGTGTTATGTAAATATGAAGAAAAGAGGGTGAAAAGATAACTTGCCATGGGCAGGATTCAAACCTGCGACCTTCGAATGACGCGCTCGATGCTCTACCACTAAGCTACCACTACAGCTATCCCCCCAGCCACTTTATGGGGTTTATATGTGAATTAAACATGGGACTTTCAGTAAGCGCCACCAGTAGTCATGGCGCCGAGTGTAGCACACTCTTACTAGCTCTATTTGGCGTCACATAGCGCGTGAACGTATTACGAGTGGGCAGCTGACCAATAGTCCCTCGTATATATCCTAAAGGCTCTAAGTCTGCCACTACGAGACCCTCGTTGATGAATTAAGGAAAGAAGTGTATGCTTAAGGGCTCGTTTTTCTGTGTTTTTACACAATAATAATGAAATCTAACAGACAAGAATGCCAAGGAAAGTGCAGGGGAAGATGTTAAACCGAATTGTAATCTAAATATGAAGAAAAGTGGGTGAAAAGATAACTTGCCATGGGCAGGATTCAAACCTGCGACCTTCGAATGACGCGCTCGATGCTCTACCACTGAGCTACCACGACAGCTATCCCCCCAGCCACTTAATGCAGTTTATATGTGAATTAAACATGAAAGTGTCAGTCAGCGCCACCAGTAGCCATGGCGGCGAGTGTAGCACACTCTTATAGGCCTATTTGGCGTCACATAGCACGTGAACCTAATACGGGTGGGCAGCTGACCAATTGTCCCTCGTATACAACCTAAAGGCACTAAGTCTGCCAGTACGAGACCCTCGTTATTGAATTAAGGAAAGAAGTGTATACTTCAGGGCTCGCTTTTTTGTGTTTTTACACAATAATAATGAGATCTAACAGACAATAATGCGAAGTAAAGTACAGGGGAAGATATTAGACCGAACTGTAATGTAAATATGAAGAAAAGTGGGTGAAAAGATAACTTCCCGTTGGCAGGCTCCGAACCTGCGGCCTTCGAATGACGCGCTTGAAACTCTACCACTGACCTACCACGACAGCTATCCCCCCAGCCACTTTAAGGCGTATAAATGTGAATTAAACTTGGGAGTGTCAGTCAGCGCCACCAGTAGCCGTGGCGGCGAGTGTAGCCCACTCTTTTGAGCCTATTTGGCGTCGCGTAGCACGTGAACCTAATACGAGTGGGCAGCTGACCAATCGTCCCTCGTATACAACCTAAAGGCACTAAGTCTGCCAGTACGAGACCCTCGTTAATGAATGAAGGAAAGAAGTGTATACTTCAGGGCTCGCTTTTTTGTGTTTTTACACAATAATATTGAGATATAACCGACAATATTGCCAAGAAAAGTATAGGGGAAGATATTAGACCGAAGTGTAATGTAAATATGAAAAAAGTGGGTGAAAAGATAACTTGCCGTGGGCAGGCTCCGAACCTGCGGCCTTCGAATGACGCGCTCGATGCTCTACCACTGAGCTACCTTGACAGCTATCCCCCCAGCCACTTTATGGGGTTTATATGTGAAATAAACATGGGAGTTTCAGTAAGCGCCACCAGTAGCCATGGCACCGACTGTAGCACACTCTTATGAGCTCTATTTGGTGTCACATAGCGCGTGAACTTATTAAGAGTGGGCAGATGACCAATAGTCCCTCGTATATATCCTAAAGGCTCTAAGTCTGCCAGTACGAGACCCTCGTCAATGAATTAAGGAAAGAAGTGTATACTTAAGGGCTCGCTTTTCTGTGTTTTTACACAATAATAGTGAGATCTTACAGACAGTAATGCCAAGAAAAGTATAGGGGAAGATATAAACTGAATCGTAATAGAAATGTGAAGAAAAGTGGGTTAAAAGATAACTTGCCGTTGGCAGGCTCCGAACCTGCGGCCTTCGAATGACGCGCTTGAAGCTCTACCACTGACCTACCACAACAGCTATCCCCCCAGCCACTTTATGGGGTACATATGTGAATTAAACATGGGAGTGTCAGTAAGCGCCACCAGTAGCCATGGCGCCGAGTGTAGCACACTCTTATGAGCTCTATTTGGCGTCACGTAGCTGGTTAACTTATTATGAGTGGGCAGCTGACCAATAGTCCCTCGTATACATCCTAAAGGCTCTAAGTCTGCCAGTACCAGACCCTCGTTAATGAATGCATGAAAGAAGTGTATGCTTAAGGGCTCGTTGTTCTGTGTTTTTACACAGTAATAATGAGATCTAACAGACAATAATGCCAAGTAAAGTACAGGGGAAGATATTAGACCGAACTGTAATGTAAATATGAAGAAAAGTGGGTGAAAAGATAACTTGCCGTTGGCAGGCTCCGAACCTGCGGCCTTCGAATGACGCGCTTGAAGCTCTACCACTGACCTACCACGACAGCTATCCCCCCAGCCACTTTATGGGGTTTATATGTGAATTAAACATGGGAGTTTCAGTAAGCGCCACCAGTATCCATGGCGCCGAGTGTAGCACACTCTTATGAGCTCTATTTGGCGTCACATAGCGCGTGAACTTATTACGAGTGGGCAGCTGACCAATAGTCCCTCGTATACATCCTAAAGACTCTAAGTCTGCCAGTACGAGACCCTCGTTAATGAATGAATGAAAGAAGTGTATGCTTAAGGGCTCGTTTTTCTGTGTTTTTACACAATAATAATGAGATCTAACAGACAATAATGCCAAGTAAAGTACAGGGGAAGATATTAGACCGAACTTTAATGTAAATATGAAGAAAAAAGGGTGAAAGATAACTGGCCGTGGGCAGGATCCGAACCTGCAACCTTCGAATGACGCGCTCGATTCTCTACCACTCAGCTACCACGACAGCTATCCCTCCAGCCACTTTATGGGGTTTATATGTGAATTAAACTTGGGAGTGTCAGTCAGCGCCAGCGTAGCCATGGCGGCGAGTGTAGCACACTCTAATGAGCCTATTTGGCTCACGTAGCACGTGAACCTATTAGGAGTGGGCAGCTGACCAATAGTGCCTCGTATACAACCTAAATCCACCAAGTCTGCCAGTACGAGACCCTCGTTAATGAATTAAGGAAAGAAGTGTATACTTAAGGGCTCGCTTTTCTGTGTTCTTATACAATATTAATGAGATATAACAGACAATAATGCCAAGGAAAGTATAGGGGATGATATTAGCCCGAAGTGTAATGTAAATATGAAGAAAAGAAGGTGAAAAGATAACTTCCCATGGGCAGGATCCAAACCTGCGACCTTCGAATGACGCGCTCGATGCTCTACCACTCAGCTACCACTACAGCTATCCCCCCAGCCACTTTATGGGGTTTATATGTGAATTAAACTTGGGATGTCAGTCAGCGCCACCAGTAGCCGTGGCGGCGAGTGTAGCACACTCTCATAAGCCTATTTCGCGTCACATAGCACGTGAACCTCTTACGAGTGGGCAGCTGACCAATAGTCCCTCGTATACAACCTAGAGGCACTAAGTCTGCCAGTACGGGACCCTCGTTAATGAATTGAGGAAAGAAGTGTATACTTGAGGGCTCGTATTTCTGTGTTTTCACACAATAATAATGAAATCTAACAGACAATAATTCCAAGGAAAGCATAGGGGGAGATATTAGACCAAATTGTAATGTATATATGAAGAAACGTGGGTGAAAAGATAACTTCAGTGGGCAGGATCCGAACCTGCAACCTTCCATTGGCGCGCTCGATGCTCTACCACTGAGCTACCACGAGAGCTATCCCCCAGTCACTTTAAGGGGTTTTTTGTTAATTAAACATGGAAGTGTCAGTCAGCGCAACCAGTAGCCATGGCGGCGAGTGTAGCACACTCTTATGAGCCTATTTGGCGTCGCGTAGCACGTGAACCTATTACGAGTGGGCAGCTAACAAATCGTCCTTCGTATACAGCCTAAAGGCACTAAGTCTGCGAGTACGAAACCCTCGTTATGAATTAAGGAAAGAAGTGTATACTTAAGGGCTCGCTTTTCTGTGTTTTTACACAATAATAATGAGATATAACAGACAATATTGCCAAGGAAAGCATAGGGGAAGATATTAGACCGAAGTGTAATGTAAATATGAAGAAAAGTGGGTGAAAAGATAACTTGCCGTTGGCAGGCTCCGATCCTGCGGCCTTCGAATGACGCGCTCGATGCTGTACCACTGAGCTACCATGACAGCTATCCCCCAGGCCACATTATGGGGTTTATATGTGAATTAAACATGGGAGTGTCAGTAAGCGCCAGTAGTAGCCATGGCGGCGAGTGTAGCACACTCTAATGAGCCTATTTGGCTCACGTAGCACGTGAACCTATTACGAGTGGGCAGCTGACCAATAGTCCCTCGTATACAACCTAAATCCACTAAGACTCCCAGTACGAGACCCTCGTTAATGAATTAGGGAAAGAAGTGTATATTTAAGGGCTCGCTTTTCTGTGTTTTTACACACTAATAATGAGATATAACAGACAATATTGCCAAGGAAAGTATAGAGGAAGATATTAAACCGAAGTGTAATGTAAATATGAAGAAAAGTGGGTGAAAAGATAACTTGCCGTGGGCAGGCTCCGAACCTGCGGCCTTCGAATGACGCGCTCGATGCTCTACCACTGAGCTACTTCGACAGCTATCCCCCCAACCACTTTATGGGGTTTATAAGTGAATTAAACAAGGTAGTTTCAGTAAGCGCCCCCAGTAGCCATGGCGCCGAGTGTAGCACACTCTTATGAGCTCTATTTGGCGTCACATAGCGCGTGAACTTATTACGAGTGGGCAGCTGACCAATAGTCCCTCGTATATATCCTAAAGGCTCTAAGTCTCCCAGTACGAGACCCTGGTTGATGAATTAAGGAAAGAAGTGTATGCTTAAGGGCTCGCTTTTCTGTGTTTTTACACAATAATAATGAAATATAACAGACAATATTGCCAAGGAAAGTATAGGGGAAGATATTAGACCGAAGTGTAATGTAAATATGAAGAAAAGTGGGTGAAAAGATAACTTGCCGTTGGCAGGCTCCGATCCTGCGGCCTTCGAATGACGCGCTCGATGCTGTACCACTGAGCTACCATGACAGCTATCCCCCAGCCACATTATGGGGTTTATATGTGAATTAAACATGGGAGTGTCAGTAAGCGCCGCCAGTAGCCATGGCGCCGAGTGTAGCACACTCTTATGAGCTCTATTTGGCGTCACATAGCGCGTGAACTTATCATGTGTGGGCAGCTGACCAATAGTCCCTCGTATATATCCTAAAGGCTCTAAGTCTGCCAGTACGAGACCCTCGTTAATGAATGAAGAAAAGAAATGTATATTCGAAGGCTTGTTTTTCTGTGTTTTTAAACAATTATAATGAGATCTAAGAGACAATAATGCCAAGTAAAGTACAGGGGAAGATATTAGACCGAATTGTAATGTAAATATAAAGAAAAAAGGGTGAAAAGATAACTTGCTGTGGGCAGGATCCAAACCTGCAACCTTCGAATGACGCGCTCAATGCTCTACCACTCAGCTACCACGACAGCTATCCCTCCAGCCACTTTATGGGGTTTATATGTGAATTAAACTTGGAAGTGTCAGTCTGCGCCAGCAGTAGCCATGGCGGCGAGTGTAGCACACTCTAATGAGCCTATTTGGCTCACGTAGCACGTGAATCTATTACAAGTGGGCAGCTGACCAATGGTCCCTCGTATACAACCTAAATCCACTAAGACTCCCAGTACGAGACCTTCGTTAATGAATTAGGGAAAGAAGTGTATATTTAAGGGCTCGCTTTTCTGTGTTTTTACACACTAATAATGAGATATAACAGACAATAATGCCAAGGAAAGTATAGGGGATGATATTACACCGAAGTGTATCGTAAATATGAAGAAAAGAAGGTGAAAAGATAACTTGCCATGGGCAGGATCCAAACCTGCGACCTTCGAATGACGCGCTCGATGCTCTACCACTCAGCTACCACTACAGCTATCCCTCCAGCCACTTTATGGGGTTTATATGTGAATTAAACTTGGGAGTGTCAGTCAGCGCCACCAGTAGCCGTGGCGGCGAGTGTAGCACACTCTTATGAGCCTATTTGGCGTCGCGTAGCACGTGAACCTATTACGAGTGGGCAGCTGACCAATCGTCCCTCGTATACAACCTAAAGGCACTAAGTCTGCGAGTACGAGACCCTCGTTAATGAATTAGGGAAAGAAGTGTATACTTAAGGGCTCGCTTTTCTGTGTTTTTACACAATAATAATGAGATATAACAGACAATATTGCCAACGAAAGTATAGAGGAAGATATTAAACCGAAGTGTAATGTAAATATGAAGAAAAGTGGGTGAAAAGATAACTTGCCGTGGGCAGGCTCCGAACCTGCGGCCTTCGAATGACGCGCTTGATGCTCTACCACTGAGCTACCTCGACAGCTATCCCCCCAACCACTTTATGGGGTTTATATGTGAATTAAACATGGGAGTTTCAGTAAGCGCCACCAGTAGCCATGGCGCCGAGTGTAGCACACTCTTATGAGCTCTATTTGGCGTCACATAGCGCGTGAACTTATTACGAGTGGGCAGCTGACCAATAGTCCCTCGTATATATCCTAAAGGCTCTAAGTCTGCCAGTACGAGACCCTCGTTGATGAATTAAGGAAAGAAGTGTATGCTTAAGGGCTCGTTTTTCTGTGTTTTTACACAATATTAATGAAATCTAATAGACAATAATGCCAAGGAAAGTACAAGGGAAGATGTTAAACCGAATTTTAATCTAAATATGAAGAAAAGTGGGTGAAAACATAACTTGCTGTGGGCAGGAGCCGAACCTGTAACCTTGGAATGACGCGCTCGATGCTCTACCACTGAGCTACCACGACAGCTATCCCCCCAGCCACTTTATCGAGTTCATATGTGAATTAAACATGAAAGTGTCAGTCAGCGCCACCAGTAGCCATGGCGGCGAGTGTAGCACACTCTTATAGGCCTATTTGGCATCACATAGCACGTGAACCTATTACGGGTGGGCAGCTGACCAATAGTCCCTCGTATACAACGTAAAGGCACTAAGTCTGCCAGTACAAGACCCTCGTTAATGAATCAGGGAAAGAAGTGTATACTTAAGGGCTCGTTTTTCTGTGTTTTTACACAATAATAATGAGATCTAACTGACAATATAGCCAAGGAAAGTATAGGGTAAGATATTAGACCGAATTGTAATGTAAATATGAAGAAATGTGGGTAAAAAGATAACTTGCCGTGGGCAGGATCCAACCTGCGACCTTCGAATGACGCCCTCGATACTCTACCACTGAGCTACCACGACAGCTATTCCCCAGCCACTTTTGGGGTCCATATGTGAATTAAACATGGAAGTGTCAGTCAGCGCAACCAGTAGTCATGGCGGCGAGAGCAGCACACTCTTATGAGCCTATTTGGCGTCACGTAGCACGTGAACCTATTACGAGTGAGCAGCTGACCAATAGTCCCTCGTATACAACCTAAAGGCACTAAGTCTGCCAGTACGAGACCCTCGTTAATGAATTAAGGAAAGTAGTGTATACTTAAGCGCTCGCTTTACTGTGTTTTTACACAATAATGATGAGATATAACAGACAATAATGTCAAGGAAAGTATAGGGGAAGATATTAGACCGAATTGTAATGTAAATATGAAGAAAAGTGGGTGAAAAGATAGCTTGCCGTGGGCAGGATCCGAACCGGCGACCTTCGAATGACGCGCTTGATGCTCTACCACTGAGCTACCACGATAGCTATCCCCCCAGCTACTTTATGGAAATTATACGTGAATTAAACATGGGAGTGTCAGTCTGCGCCACCAGTAGCCATGGTGGCGAATGTAGCAAACTCTTATGAGCCTATTTGGCGTCACGTAGCACGTGAACCCATTACGAGTGGCAGCTGACCAATAGTCCCTCGTATACAACCTAAAGGCACTAAGTTTGCCAGTACGAGTCCCTCTTTAATTAAGTAAGAAAAGAAGTGTATCCTTAAGGGCTCGTTTTTCTGTGTTTTTACACAATAATAGTGAGATCTTACAGACAGTAATGCCAAGGAAAGTATAGGGGAAGATATTAACCTGAATTGTAATAGAAATGTGAAGAAAAGTGGGTGAAAAGATAACTTGCCGTGGGCAGGCTCCGAACCTGCGGCCTTCGAATGACGCGCTTGATGCTCTACCACTGAGCTACCTCGACAGCTATCCCCCCAACCACTTTATGGGGTTGATATGTGAATTAAACATGGGAGTTTCAGTAAGCGCCCCCAGTAGCCATGGCGCCGAGTGTAGCACACTCTAATGAGCTCTATTTGGCGTCACATAGCGCGTGAACTTATTACGAGTGGGCAGCTGACCAATAGTCCCTCGTATATATCCTAAAGGCTCTAAGTCTGCCAGTACGAGACCCTCGTTGATGAATTAAGGAAAGAAGTGTATGCTTAAGGGCTCGTTTTTCTGTGTTTTTACACAATAATAATGAAATCTAACAGACAATAATGCCAAGGAAAGTACAGGGGAAGATGTTAAACCGAATTTTAATCTAAATATGAAGAAAAGTGGGTGAAAACATAACTTGCTGTGGGCAGGAGCCGAAGCTGTAACCTTGGAATGACGCGCTCGAGGCTCTACCACTGAGCTACCACGACAGCTATCCCCCCAGCCACTTTATGGAGTTTATATGTGAATTAAACATGAAAGTGTCAGTCAGCGCCACCAGTAGCCATGGCGGCGAGTGTAGCACACTCTTATAGGCCTATTTGGCGTCACATAGCACGTGAACCTATTACGGGTGGGCAGCTGACCAATAGTCCCTCGTATACAACCTAAAGGCACTAAGTCTGCCAGTACAAGACCCTCGTTAATGAATCAGGGAAAGAAGTGTATACTTAAGGGCTCGTTTTTCTGTGTTTTTACACAATAATAATGAGATCTAGCTGACAATAATGCCAAGGAAAGTATAGGGCAAGATATTAGACCGAATTGTAATGTAAATATGAAGAAAAGTGAGTGAAAAGATAACTTGCTGTGGGCAGGATCCGAACCTGCAACCTTCGAATGACGCGCTCGATGCTCTACCACTCAGCTACCACGACAGCTATCCCTCCAGCCACTTTATGGGGTTTATATGTGAATTAAACTTGGGAGTGTCAGTCAGCGCCAGCGTAGCCATGGTGGCGAGTGTAGCACACTCTAATGAGCCTATTTGCCGTCGCGTAGCACGTGAACCTATTACGAGTGGGCAGCTGACCAATCGTCCCTCGTATACAGCCTAAAGGCACTAAGTCTGCCAGTACGAAACCCTCGTTAATGAATTACGGAAAGAAGTGTATACTTAAGGGCTCGCTTTTCTGTGTTTTACACAATAATAATGAGATATAACAGACAATATTGCCAAGGAAAGTATAGGGGAAGATATTAGACCGAAGTGTAATGTAAATATGAAGAAAAGTGGGTGAAAAGATAACTTGCCGTTGGCAGGCTCCGATCCTGCGGCCTTCGAATGACGCGCTCGATGCTGTACCACTGAGCTAACATGACAGCTATCCCCCCAGCCACATTATGGGGTTTATATGTGAATTAAACATGGGAGTGTCAGTAAGCGCCGCCAGTAGCCATGGCGCCGAGTGTAGCACACTCTTATGAGCTCTATTTGGCGTCACATAGCGCGTGAACTTATCATGTGTGGGCAGCTGACCAATATTCCCTCGTATATATCCTAAAGGCTCTAAGTCTGCCAGTACGAGACCCTCGTTAATGAATGAAGAAAAGAAATGTATATTCGAGGGCTTGTTTTTCTGTGTTTTTAAACAATTATTGATGAGATCGAAGAGACAATAATGCCAAGTAAAGTACAGGGGAAGATATTAGACCGAATTGTAATGTAAATATGAAGAAAAAAGGGTGAAAAGATAACTTGCTGTGGGCAGGATCCAAACCTGCAACCTTCGAATGACGCGCTCAATGCTCTACCACTCAGCTACCACGACAGCTATCCCTCCAGCCACTTTATGGGGTTTATATGTGAATTAAACTTGGAAGTGTCAGTCTGCGCCAGCAGTAGCCATGGCGGCGAGTGTAGCACACTCTAATGAGCCTATTTGGCTCACGTAGCACGTGAACCTATTACGAGTGGGCAGCTGACCAATAGTCCCTCGTATACAACCTAAATCCACTAAGACTCCCAGTACGAGACCTTCGTTAATGAATTAGGGAAAGAAGTGTATATTTAAGGGCTCGCTTTTCTGTGTTTTTACACACTAATAATGAGATATAACAGACAATAATGCCAAGGAAAATATAGGGGATGATATTACACCGAAGTGTATTGTAAATATGAAGAAAAGAAGGTGAAAAGATAACTTGCCATGGGCAGGAGCCAAACCTGCGACCTTCGAATGACGCGCTCGATGCTCTACCACTCAGCTACCACTACAGCTATCCCTCCAGCCACTTTATGGGGTTTATATGTGAATTAAACTTGGGAGTGTAAGTCAGCGCCACCAGTAGCCGTGGCGGCGAGTGTAGCACACTCTTATGAGCCTATTTGGCGTCGCGTAGCACGTGAACCTATTACAAGTGGGCAGCTGACCAATCGTCCCTCGTATACAACCTAAAGGCACTAAACTAAGTCTGCGAGTGCGAGACCCTCGTTAATGAATTAAGGAAAGAAGTGTATACTTAAGGGCTCGCTTTTCTGTGTTTTTACACAATAATAATGAAATCTAGTACACAATAATGCCAAGGAAAGTACAGGGGAAGATGTTAAACCGAATTTTAATCTAAATATGAAGAAAAGTGGGTGAAAACATAACTTGCTGTGGGCAGGAGCTGAACCTGTATCCTTGGAATGACGCGCTCGATGCTCTACCACTGAGCTACCACGACAGCTATCCCCCCAGCCACTTTATCGAGTTTATATGTGAATGAAACATGAAAGTATCAGTCAGCGCCACCAGTAGCCATGGCGGCGAGTGTAGCACACTCTTATAGGCCTATTTGGCGTCACATAGCACGTGAACCTATTACGGGTGGGCAGCTGACCAATAGTCCCTCGTATACAACGTAAAGGCACTAAGTCTGCCAGTACAAGACCCTCGTTAATGAATCAGGGAAAGAAGTGTATACTTAAGGGCTCGTTTTTCTGTGTTTTTACACAATAATAATGAGATCTAACTGACAATATAGCCAAGGAAAGTATAGGGTAAGATATTAGACCGAATTGTAATGTAAATATGAAGAAAAGTGGGTAAAAAGATAACTTGCCGTGGGCAGGATCCAAACCTGCGACCTTCGAATGACGCCCTCGATACTCTACCACTGAGCTACCACGACAGCTATTCCCCAGCCACTTTATGGGGTCCATATGTGAAATAAACATGGAAGTGTCAGTCAGCGCAACCAGTAGTCATGGCGGCGAGAGCAGCACACTCTTATGAGCCTATTTGGCGTCACGTAGCACGTGAACCTATTACGAGTGAGCAGCTGACCAATAGTCCCTCGTATACAACCTAAAGGCACTAAGTCTGCCAGTACGAGACCCTCGTTAATGAATTAAGGAAAGTAGTGTATACTTAAGGGCTCGCTTTACTGCGTTTTTACACAATAATGATGAGATATAACAGACAATAATGTCAAGGAAAGTATAGGGGAAGATATTAGACCGAATTGTAATGTAAATATGAAGAAAAGTGGGTGAAAAGATAGCTTACCGTGGGCAGGATCCGAACCTGCGACCTTCGAATGACGCGCTTGATGCCCTACCACTGAGCTACCACGATAGCTATCCCCCCAGCTACTTTATGGAAATTATACGTGAAATAAACATGGGAGTGTCAGTCTGCGCCACTAGTAGCCATGGTGGCGAATGTAGCAAACTCTTATGAGCCTATTTGGCGTCACGTAGCACGTGAACCCATTACGAGTGGCAGCTGACCAATAGTCCCTCGTATACAACCTAAAGGCACTAAGTTTGCCAGTACGAGACCCTCTTTAATTAAGTAAGAAAAGAAGTGTATGCTTAAGGGCTCGTTTTTCTGTGTTTTTACACAATAATAGTGAGATCTTACAGACAGTAATGCCAAGGAAAGTATAGGGGAAGATATTAACCTGAATTGTAAAAGAAATGTGAAGAAAAGTGGGTGAAAAGATAACTTGCCGTGGGCAGGCTCCAAACCTGCGGCCTTCGAATGACGCGCTTGAAGCTCTACAACTGCCCTACCACGACCGCTATCCCCCCAGCCACATATGGGGTATATATGTGAATTAAACATGGGAGTGTCAGTAAGCGCCACCAGTAGCCATTGCGCCGAGTGTAGCACACTCTTATGAGCTCTATTTGGCGTCACATAGCGCGTGAACTTATTACGAGTTGGCAGCTGACCAATAGTCCCTCGTATATATCCTAAAGGCTCTAAGTCTGCCAGTACGAGACCCTCGTTGATGAATTAAGGAAAGAAGTGTATGCTTAAGGGCTCGTTTTTCTGTGTTTTTACACAATATTAATGAAATCTAATAGACAATAATGCCAAGGAAAGTACAGGGGAAGATGTTAAACCGAATTTTAATCTAAATATGAAGAAAAGTGGGTGAAAACATAACTTGCTGTGGGCAGGAGCCGAACCTGCCAACCTTGGAATGACGCGCTCGATGCTCTACCGCTGAGCTACCACGACAGCTATTCCCCAGCCACTTTATGTGGTCCATATGTGAATTAAACATGGAAGTGTCAGTCAGCGCAACCAGTAGTCATGGCGGCGAGAGCAGCACACTCTTATGAGCCTATTTGGCGTCACGTAGCACGTGAACCTATTACGAGTGAGCAGCTGACCAATAGTCCCTCGTATACAACCTAAAGGCACTAAGTCTGCCAGTACGAGACCCTCGTTAATGAATTAAGGAAAGTAGTGTATACTTAAGCGCTCGCTTTACTGTGTTTTTACACAATAATGATGAGATATAACAGACAATAATGTCAAGGAAAGTATAGGGGAAGATATTAGACCGAATTGTAATGTAAATATGAAGAAAAGTGGGTGAAAAGATAGCTTGCCGTGGGCAGGATCCGAACCGGCGACCTTCGAATGACGCGCTTGATGCTCTACCACTGAGCTACCACGATAGCTATCCCCCCAGCTACTTTATGGAAATTATACGTGAATTAAACATGGGAGTGTCAGTCTGCGCCACCAGTAGCCATGGTGGCGAATGTAGCAAACTCTTATGAGCCTATTTGGCGTCACGTAGCACGTGAACCCATTACGAGTGGCAGCTGACCAATAGTCCCTCGTATACAACCTAAAGGCACTAAGTTTGCCAGTACGAGTCCCTCTTTAATTAAGTAAGAAAAGAAGTGTATCCTTAAGGGCTCGTTTTTCTGTGTTTTTACACAATAATAGTGAGATCTTACAGACAGTAATGCCAAGGAAAGTATAGGGGAAGATATTAACCTGAATTGTAATAGAAATGTGAAGAAAAGTGGGTGAAAAGATAACTTGCCGTGGGCAGGCTCCGAACCTGCGGCCTTCGAATGACGCGCTTGATGCTCTACCACTGAGCTACCTCGACAGCTATCCCCCCAACCACTTTATGGGGTTTATATGTGAATTAAACATGGGAGTTTCAGTAAGCGCCCCCAGTAGCCATGGCGCCGAGTGTAGCACACTCTAATGAGCTCTATTTGGCGTCACATAGCGCGTGAACTTATTACGAGTGGGCAGCTGAACAATAGTCCCTCGTATATATCCTAAAGGCTCTAAGTCTGCCAGTACGAGACCCTCGTTGATGAATTAAGGAAAGAAGTGTATGCTTAAGGGCTCGTTTTTCTGTGTTTTTACACAATAATAATGAAATCTAACAGACAATAATGCCAAGGAAAGTACAGGGGAAGATGTTAAACCGAATTTTAATCTAAATATGAAGAAAAGTGGGTGAAAACATAACTTGCTGTGGGCAGGAGCCGAAGCTGTAACCTTGGAATGACGCGCTCGATGCTCTACCACTCAGCTACCACTACAGCTATCCCTCCAGCCACTTTATGGGGTTTATATGTGAATTAAACTTGGGAGTGTAAGTCAGCGCCACCAGTAGCCGTGGCGGCGAGTGTAGCACACTCTTATGAGCCTATTTGGCGTCGCGTAGCACGTGAACCTATTACAAGTGGGCAGCTGACCAATCGTCCCTCGTATACAACCTAAAGGCACTAAACTAAGTCTGCGAGTGCGAGACCCTCGTTAATGAATTAAGGAAAGAAGTGTATACTTAAGGGCTCGCTTTTCTGTGTTTTTACACAATAATAATGAAATCTAGTACACAATAATGCCAAGGAAAGTACAGGGGAAGATGTTAAACCGAATTTTAATCTAAATATGAAGAAAAGTGGGTGAAAACATAACTTGCTGTGGGCAGGAGCTGAACCTGTATCCTTGGAATGACGCGCTCGATGCTCTACCACTGAGCTACCACGACAGCTATCCCCCCAGCCACTTTATCGAGTTTATATGTGAATGAAACATGAAAGTATCAGTCAGCGCCACCAGTAGCCATGGCGGCGAGTGTAGCACACTCTTATACGCCTATTTGGCGTCACATAGCACGTGAACCTATTACGGGTGGGCAGCTGACCAATAGTCCCTCGTATACAACGTAAAGGCACTAAGTCTGCCAGTACAAGACCCTCGTTAATGAATCAGGGAAAGAAGTGTATACTTAAGGGCTCGTTTTTCTGTGTTTTTACACAATAATAATGAGATCTAACTGACAATATAGCCAAGGAAAGTATAGGGTAAGATATTAGACCGAATTGTAATGTAAATATGAAGAAAAGTGGGTAAAAAGATAACTTGCCGTGGGCAGGATCCAAACCTGCGACCTTCGAATGACGCCCTCGATACTCTACCACTGAGCTACCACGACAGCTATTCCCCAGCCACTTTATGGGGTCCATATGTGAAATAAACATGGAAGTGTCAGTCAGCGCAACCAGTAGTCATGGCGGCGAGAGCAGCACACTCTTATGAGCCTATTTGGCGTCACGTAGCACGTGAACCTATTACGAGTGAGCAGCTGACCAATAGTCCCTCGTATACAACCTAAAGGCACTAAGTCTGCCAGTACGAGACCCTCGTTAATGAATTAAGGAAAGTAGTGTATACTTAAGGGCTCGCTTTACTGCGTTTTTACACAATAATGATGAGATATAACAGACAATAATGTCAAGGAAAGTATAGGGGAAGATATTAGACCGAATTGTAATGTAAATATGAAGAAAAGTGGGTGAAAAGATAGCTTACCGTGGGCAGGATCCGAACCTGCGACCTTCGAATGACGCGCTTGATGCCCTACCACTGAGCTACCACGATAGCTATCCCCCCAGCTACTTTATGGAAATTATACGTGAAATAAACATGGGAGTGTCAGTCTGCGCCACTAGTAGCCATGGTGGCGAATGTAGCAAACTCTTATGAGCCTATTTGGCGTCACGTAGCACGTGAACCCATTACGAGTGGCAGCTGACCAATAGTCCCTCGTATACAACCTAAAGGCACTAAGTTTGCCAGTACGAGACCCTCTTTAATTAAGTAAGAAAAGAAGTGTATGCTTAAGGGCTCGTTTTTCTGTGTTTTTACACAATAATAGTGAGATCTTACAGACAGTAATGCCAAGGAAAGTATAGGGGAAGATATTAACCTGAATTGTAAAAGAAATGTGAAGAAAAGTGGGTGAAAAGATAACTTGCCGTGGGCAGGCTCCAAACCTGCGGCCTTCGAATGACGCGCTTGAAGCTCTACAACTGCCCTACCACGACCGCTATCCCCCCAGCCACATATGGGGTATATATGTGAATTAAACATGGGAGTGTCAGTAAGCGCCACCAGTAGCCATTGCGCCGAGTGTAGCACACTCTTATGAGCTCTATTTGGCGTCACATAGCGCGTGAACTTATTACGAGTTGGCAGCTGACCAATAGTCCCTCGTATATATCCTAAAGGCTCTAAGTCTGCCAGTACGAGACCCTCGTTGATGAATTAAGGAAAGAAGTGTATGCTTAAGGGCTCGTTTTTCTGTGTTTTTACACAATATTAATGAAATCTAATAGACAATAATGCCAAGGAAAGTACAGGGGAAGATGTTAAACCGAATTTTAATCTAAATATGAAGAAAAGTGGGTGAAAACATAACTTGCTGTGGGCAGGAGCCGAACCTGCCAACCTTGGAATGACGCGCTCGATGCTCTACCGCTGAGCTACCACGACAGCTATTCCCCAGCCACTTTATGTGGTCCATATGTGAATTAAACATGGAAGTGTCAGTCAGCGCAACCAGTAGTCATGGCGGCGAGAGCAGCACACTCTTATGAGCCTATTTGGCGTCACGTAGCACGTGAACCTATTACGAGTGAGCAGCTGACCAATAGTCCCTCGTATACAACCTAAAGGCACTAAGTCTGCCAGTACGAGACCCTCGTTAATGAATTAAGGAAAGTAGTGTATACTTAAGCGCTCGCTTTACTGTGTTTTTACACAATAATGATGAGATATAACAGACAATAATGTCAAGGAAAGTATAGGGGAAGATATTAGACCGAATTGTAATGTAAATATGAAGAAAAGTGGGTGAAAAGATAGCTTGCCGTGGGCAGGATCCGAACCGGCGACCTTCGAATGACGCGCTTGATGCTCTACCACTGAGCTACCACGATAGCTATCCCCCCAGCTACTTTATGGAAATTATACGTGAATTAAACATGGGAGTGTCAGTCTGCGCCACCAGTAGCCATGGTGGCGAATGTAGCAAACTCTTATGAGCCTATTTGGCGTCACGTAGCACGTGAACCCATTACGAGTGGCAGCTGACCAATAGTCCCTCGTATACAACCTAAAGGCACTAAGTTTGCCAGTACGAGTCCCTCTTTAATTAAGTAAGAAAAGAAGTGTATCCTTAAGGGCTCGTTTTTCTGTGTTTTTACACAATAATAGTGAGATCTTACAGACAGTAATGCCAAGGAAAGTATAGGGGAAGATATTAACCTGAATTGTAATAGAAATGTGAAGAAAAGTGGGTGAAAAGATAACTTGCCGTGGGCAGGCTCCGAACCTGCGGCCTTCGAATGACGCGCTTGATGCTCTACCACTGAGCTACCTCGACAGCTATCCCCCCAACCACTTTATGGGGTTTATATGTGAATTAAACATGGGAGTTTCAGTAAGCGCCCCCAGTAGCCATGGCGCCGAGTGTAGCACACTCTAATGAGCTCTATTTGGCGTCACATAGCGCGTGAACTTATTACGAGTGGGCAGCTGACCAATAGTCCCTCGTATATATCCTAAAGGCTCTAAGTCTGCCAGTACGAGACCCTCGTTGATGAATTAAGGAAAGAAGTGTATGCTTAAGGGCTCGTTTTTCTGTGTTTTTACACAATAATAATGAAATCTAACAGACAATAATGCCAAGGAAAGTACAGGGGAAGATGTTAAACCGAATTTTAATCTAAATATGAAGAAAAGTGGGTGAAAACATAACTTGCTGTGGGCAGGAGCCGAAGCTGTAACCTTGGAATGACGCGCTCGAGGCTCTACCACTGAGCTACCACGACAGCTATCCCCCCAGCCACTTTATGGAGTTTATATGTGAATTAAACATGAAAGTGTCAGTCAGCGCCACCAGTAGCCATGGCGGCGAGTGTAGCACACTCTTATAGGCCTATTTGGCGTCACATAGCACGTGAACCTATTACGGGTGGGCAGCTGACCAATAGTCCCTCGTATACAACCTAAAGGCACTAAGTCTGCCAGTACAAGACCCTCGTTAATGAATCAGGGAAAGAAGTGTATACTTAAGGGCTTGTTTTTCTGTGTTTTTAAACAATTATTGATGAGATCGAAGAGACAATAATGCCAAGTAAAGTACAGGGGAAGATATTAGACCGAATTGTAATGTAAATATGAAGAAAAAAGGGTGAAAAGATAACTTGCTGTGGGCAGGATCCAAACCTGCAACCTTCGAATGACGCGCTCAATGCTCTACCACTCAGCTACCACGACAGCTATCCCTCCAGCCACTTTATGGGGTTTATATGTGAATTAAACTTGGAAGTGTCAGTCTGCGCCAGCAGTAGCCATGGCGGCGAGTGTAGCACACTCTAATGAGCCTATTTGGCTCACGTAGCACGTGAACCTATTACGAGTGGGCAGCTGACCAATAGTCCCTCGTATACAACCTAAATCCACTAAGACTCCCAGTACGAGACCTTCGTTAATGAATTAGGGAAAGAAGTGTATATTTAAGGGCTCGCTTTTCTGTGTTTTTACACACTAATAATGAGATATAACAGACAATAATGCCAAGGAAAATATAGGGGATGATATTACACCGAAGTGTATTGTAAATATGAAGAAAAGAAGGTGAAAAGATAACTTGCCATGGGCAGGAGCCAAACCTGCGACCTTCGAATGACGCGCTCGATGCTCTACCACTCAGCTACCACTACAGCTATCCCTCCAGCCACTTTATGGGGTTTATATGTGAATTAAACTTGGGAGTGTAAGTCAGCGCCACCAGTAGCCGTGGCGGCGAGTGTAGCACACTCTTATGAGCCTATTTGGCGTCGCGTAGCACGTGAACCTATTACAAGTGGGCAGCTGACCAATCGTCCCTCGTATACAACCTAAAGGCACTAAACTAAGTCTGCGAGTGCGAGACCCTCGTTAATGAATTAAGGAAAGAAGTGTATACTTAAGGGCTCGCTTTTCTGTGTTTTTACACAATAATAATGAAATCTAGTACACAATAATGCCAAGGAAAGTACAGGGGAAGATGTTAAACCGAATTTTAATCTAAATATGAAGAAAAGTGGGTGAAAACATAACTTGCTGTGGGCAGGAGCTGAACCTGTATCCTTGGAATGACGCGCTCGATGCTCTACCACTGAGCTACCACGACAGCTATCCCCCCAGCCACTTTATCGAGTTTATATGTGAATGAAACATGAAAGTATCAGTCAGCGCCACCAGTAGCCATGGCGGCGAGTGTAGCACACTCTTATAGGCCTATTTGGCGTCACATAGCACGTGAACCTATTACGGGTGGGCAGCTGACCAATAGTCCCTCGTATACAACGTAAAGGCACTAAGTCTGCCAGTACAAGACCCTCGTTAATGAATCAGGGAAAGAAGTGTATACTTAAGGGCTCGTTTTTCTGTGTTTTTACACAATAATAATGAGATCTAACTGACAATATAGCCAAGGAAAGTATAGGGTAAGATATTAGACCGAATTGTAATGTAAATATGAAGAAAAGTGGGTAAAAAGATAACTTGCCGTGGGCAGGATCCAAACCTGCGACCTTCGAATGACGCCCTCGATACTCTACCACTGAGCTACCACGACAGCTATTCCCCAGCCACTTTATGGGGTCCATATGTGAAATAAACATGGAAGTGTCAGTCAGCGCAACCAGTAGTCATGGCGGCGAGAGCAGCACACTCTTATGAGCCTATTTGGCGTCACGTAGCACGTGAACCTATTACGAGTGAGCAGCTGACCAATAGTCCCTCGTATACAACCTAAAGGCACTAAGTCTGCCAGTACGAGACCCTCGTTAATGAATTAAGGAAAGTAGTGTATACTTAAGGGCTCGCTTTACTGCGTTTTTACACAATAATGATGAGATATAACAGACAATAATGTCAAGGAAAGTATAGGGGAAGATATTCGACCGAATTGTAATGTAAATATGAAGAAAAGTGGGTGAAAAGATAGCTTACCGTGGGCAGGATCCGAACCTGCGACCTTCGAATGACGCGCTTGATGCCCTACCACTGAGCTACCACGATAGCTATCCCCCCAGCTACTTTATGGAAATTATACGTGAAATAAACATGGGAGTGTCAGTCTGCGCCACTAGTAGCCATGGTGGCGAATGTAGCAAACTCTTATGAGCCTATTTGGCGTCACGTAGCACGTGAACCCATTACGAGTGGCAGCTGACCAATAGTCCCTCGTATACAACCTAAAGGCACTAAGTTTGCCAGTACGAGACCCTCTTTAATTAAGTAAGAAAAGAAGTGTATGCTTAAGGGCTCGTTTTTCTGTGTTTTTACACAATAATAGTGAGATCTTACAGACAGTAATGCCAAGGAAAGTATAGGGGAAGATATTAACCTGAATTGTAAAAGAAATGTGAAGAAAAGTGGGTGAAAAGATAACTTGCCGTGGGCAGGCTCCAAACCTGCGGCCTTCGAATGACGCGCTTGAAGCTCTACAACTGCCCTACCACGACCGCTATCCCCCCAGCCACATATGGGGTATATATGTGAATTAAACATGGGAGTGTCAGTAAGCGCCACCAGTAGCTATTGCGCCGTATGTAGCACACTCTTATGAGCTCTATTTGGCGTCACATAGCGCGTGAACTTATTACGAGTTGGCAGCTGACCAATAGTCCCTCGTATATATCCTAAAGGCTCTAAGTCTGCCAGTACGAGACCCTCGTTGATGAATTAAGGAAAGAAGTGTATGCTTAAGGGCTCGTTTTTCTGTGTTTTTACACAATATTAATGAAATCTAATAGACAATAATGCCAAGGAAAGTACAGGGGAAGATGTTAAACCGAATTTTAATCTAAATATGAAGAAAAGTGGGTGAAAACATAACTTGCTGTGGGCAGGAGCCGAACCTGCCAACCTTGGAATGACGCGCTCGATGCTCTACCGCTGAGCTACCACGACAGCTATTCCCCAGCCACTTTATGTGGTCCATATGTGAATTAAACATGGAAGTGTCAGTCAGCGCAACCAGTAGTCATGGCGGCGTGTGCAGCACACTCTTATGAGCCTATTTGGCGTCACGTAGCACGTGAACCTATTACGAGTGAGCAGCTGACCAATAGTCCCTCGTATACAACCTAAAGGCACTAAGTCTGCCAGTACGAGACCCTCGTTAATGAATTAAGAAAAGAAGTGTAAACTTAAGGGCTCGCTTTACTGTGTTTTTACACAATAATGATGAGATATAACAGACAATAATGTCAAGGAAAGTATAGGGGAAGATATCAGACCGAATTATAATGTAAATATGAAGAAAAGTGGGTGAAAAGATAGCTTGCCGTGGGCAGGATCCGAACCTGCGACCTTCGAATGACGCGCTTGATGCTCTACCACTGAGCTACCACGATAGCTATCCCCCCAGCTACTTTATGGATATTATACGTGAATTAAACATGGGAGTGTCAGTCTGCGCCACCAGTAGCCATAGTGGCGAATGTAGCAAACTCTTATCAGCCTATTTAGCGTCACGTAGCACGTGAACCCATTACGAGTGGCAGCTGACCAATAGTCCCTCGTATACAACCTAAAGGCACTAAGTTTGCCAGTACGAGACCCTCTTTAATGAAGTAAGAAAAGAAGTGTATGCTTAAGGGCTCGTTTTTCTGTGTTTTTACACAATAATAGTGAGATCTTACAGACAGTAATGCCAAGGAAAGTATAGAGGAAGATATTAACCTGAATAGTAATAGAATTGTGAAGAAAAGTGGGTGAAAAGATCACTTGCCATTGGCAGGCTCCGAAACTGCGGCCTTCGAATGACGCGCTTGAAGCTCTACCACTGCCCTACCACGACAGCTATCCCCCCAGCCACTTATGGGGTATATATGTGAATTAAACATGGGAGTGTCAGTAAGCGCCACCAGTAGCCATGGCGCCGAGTGTAGCACACTCTTATGAGCTCTATTTGGCGTCACGTAGCGCGTGAACTTATTATGAGTGGGCAGCTGACCAATAGTCCCTAGTATACAAACTAAAGGCACTAAGTCTACCAGTACGAGACCCTCGTTAATGAATTAAGGAAAGAAGTGTATACTTAAGGGCTCGCTTTACTGTGTTTTTACACAATAATTATGAGATATAACAGACAATAATGTCAAGGAAAGTATAGGGGAAGATGATGTTACGGGAGAATAACTTTACTTTATAAAACGAGGAATAAACTCGGTGGTGGACAAGATGGCGCCCAGTTGGCTCACATATCTGACAACATCGTCTTTCTCTTTGTCTTCTTCGTCGTTCTCATCCTACCGTTACATGATTTCCCCGGCGGCTGGAGCACCGACCCGGTGCTAATCAGGAGGCACTGGAGTAATACGGTTTGAGTCGCGTAACATGCACTACGTCAGTGTGAGGGTGAAGGATGGCGGGGTCCGTAGGGGTGATTTCGTATGTGACGTCAGTTACTTGGCGTAAGATACGGTAGGGACCTGAATAGCGTGGGAGTAACTTCTCCGAAAGTCCAACGCGGCGCGAGGGGAACCATAACAGAACGAGATCTCCGGGTGTGAAGTGGACGTCACGATGGCGGGCGTCGTATACGCTCTTCTGATTGTCCTGGGAGTCGAGTAAGCGTCGTCGAGCAACTTGGCGTGCCGCTTGGGCCTTCATTATTGCATCACGAGCGTACTGAGACTTGTCATTTAGTCCGGCCGGCAGGAGGGTGTCGAAAGGTAGCGCAGGGTCACGGCCGAACAACAGAAAAAAAGGAGAGAACCCAGCGGTGTCGTGTCTGGAAGAATTGTACGCGAATGTTACAAACGGTAACGTAGTGTCCCAGTCTCGGTGATCGGCGGAGACATACATGGAGAGCATGTCGGTGAGAGTGCGATTGAGGCGCTCCGTTAGACCATTTGTTTGTGGATGGTAAGCAGTCGAGAGCTTGTGTTTAGTGGCGCAGGAGCGGAGGAGGTCATCAACCACTTTGGAAAGGAAGTAGCTGCCTCGGTCGGTAAGGAGTTGTCGAGGGGCGCCATGATGTAAGATGACGTCCTCCAAAAGGAAATCGGCCACGTCAGTTGCACAGCTGGTTGGAAGGGCCCGTGTGATCGCGTATCGGGTAGCATAATCGGTTGCTACTGCAATCCATCGATTACCCGCAGCTGACGTAGGAAAAGGGCCAAGCAGGTCCACGCCAACACGGTAGAATGGGTCTTGTGGGATGTGCAGTGGCTGAAGACGTCCGGCCGGAGGGGCATTTGGTTTTTTCCGTCGTTGACAAGGGTCGCAGGCTGCAATATAACGGCAGACGTCGCGGTACATGCCAGGCCAGAAGAAGCGCCGGCGAACTCTGTCGTAGGTCCGTGACACGCCGAGGTGACCCGCTGTAGGTGCATCATGAAGCTGGGCGAGAACAGTGTGACGCAATTGAATGGGAACGACGAGTAGTCTTTCGGGGCCGTCAGGACGCATATTGCAACGGTACAATACACCATCATGTATTTCAAACATTCGAAGGGAAGGGTCGGGCGTCACCGATGTGAGCCTTCGGATAATACCGTCCAAGAAAGTATCTCGTCGCTGCTCGATTCCAATGTCATGAAACGCGGATAGAGAGAAAACGTCGATAGGAAGGGTGGTTTTAGAGGAGTCGCCGTCTGGAGGGTCGACAGGATACCGGGACAAGCAGTCCGCATCTTGATGCAGGCGGCCGGTTTTATACAGGACTGAGTAATCAAATTCTTGAAGGCGCAGCGCCCAACGGCCAAGACGGCCTGAAGGGTCTTTAAGGGACGAAAGCCAGCACAAGGCGTGGTGATCTGTGATTACTGTGAATGGCCGGCCGTACAAATAGGGACGAAATTTACCGACTGCCCAGACAAGTGCCAAACATTCCCGTTCGGTTATTGAATATTTTCTTTCAGCAGGCGAAAGAAGGCGGCTGGCATAAGCAACAACACGGTCTCGTCCTTGTTGTTTCTGGGCGAGGACTGCACCGATGCCATAGCCACTTGCGTCTGTACGAACTTCTGTTGGAGATGAAATATCAAAGTGGGCGAGGATAGGCGGAGACGTAAGCAGACACACTAGATTTTGAAACGCATCTGCTTGCTCAGGGCCCCAGATGAAGCCAGCGTCTTTTTTGAGAAGTTGAGTGAGAGGGCGTGCTACGTCGGCGAAGTTTTTAACAAAGCGGCGGAAGTAAGAACAGAGGCCAACGAAACTGCGAACGTCTTTGGTACAGGTTGGTACAGGGAAATCTCTTACTGCGCGTATTTTATCTTGATCAGGGCGAACCCCCACGGAATCAACGAGGTGTCCGAGGACAGAAATTTCACGACGGCCGAAGTGGCACTTTGCCGAATTGAGTTGCAGGCCCGCCTTACGAAAGACAGATAAGATTTTCGATAGCCTTTCAAGGTGCGTCGCAAAAGAAGGCGAAAAAACGATAACGTCGTCCAGGTAGCACAGGCAGATGGACCACTTGAAGCCGTGCAACAGAGCGTCCATCATACGTTCGAATGTGGCGGGCGCATTACATAAACCGAATGGCATCACTTTAAACTCGTAAAGGCCGTCGGGAGTGATAAACGCCGTCTTCTCACGGTCCATGTCATCAACGGCAATCTGCCAGTACCCAGAGCGGAGGTCAATGGAGGAAAAATATTTTGCGCCGTGAAGGCAATCCAGGGCATCGTCTATGCGTGGTAAAGGGTAGACGTCCTTCTTCGTTATTTTGTTTAAATGGCGATAATCGACGCAAAATCTCCAGCTGTTGTCCTTCTTCTTTACAAGTACAACAGGGGACGCCCAGGGACTGCATGAAGGCTCGATGATATTCCGAGAAAGCATTTTGTCGACCTCCTGTTGGATGATGCGCCGCTCTGCATGGGAAACACGGTAGGGTCTCCGATGGATGGGACTCGTATCGCCTGTATCAATCCGGTGCTTAACAACGGACGTTTGGCCGAGTGGGCGGTCGCCAAGGTCGAAGATGTCCCAAAAAGATGCAAGCAGGGAACGCAGGTCGTTAGCTTGTTCTTTCGGCAAGTCGGGGGCAATCATCTTGGTTAACACACTTTGGTCTGATGGAGGAGTAGACGAAGTTTTTTCGGCACTCGGGATGCTGTCATAACTTAGAGTGCAAATATGGCACTCTGCCGCCGGCACGATCTCGGCTAGAGATATACCACGAGGGAGGACTTGTGTACATAGTGAAAAATTCACTAAGGGTAGGCAGGATGCATTGGCCGTAATAGTGATGACGGTGTGAGGAAACGCAACGTTGTGCGAAAGCAGGACGTCAACATTGGGGGACACAATATAAACACCGTCTGGGACAGGTGGAACAGGGGAGACGCCTATGTAAGCTACTGTTCGTTGAGGGAGACGCAGGTGTTCTGTAGAACAAAGCCGACTTGGAGGGCAACTTGGAGGATCAACAACATTAGGTAGAGCGAGTTGCACTATACCGGCAGAGCAGTCTATCAAGGCCGAATGTTCAGACAAAAAGTCTTGGCCCAAAATTATGTCATTAGGGCAGTGTTCTAAAACATAAAACAGAACTGATGTGTGGTGTCCGGCGACGCTGACGCGAGCTGAGCACACACCAATTACGGCGACTTTTCCACCATCGGCCGTTCGGACCACAGGAGTTGGGCCAGGAGTAAGGACTTTCTTCAGCCGTGCTCTAAGGTCAGCGTTCATGATAGACACGTGTGCGCCAGTGTCAATGAGGGCTGTAGTAGGTACACCGTCGACGTCAACATTGATAAGGTTCTGATGTGCGGGCAAGGTCAGTAGAGGATTTTGGCATCGGGTCGGTATTGCAGCATCACCTCCAAGAGCTGCTCCCGTCAGTTTTCCGGAGGTGAACGCCGGAACGAGCTTGGGGACGGCGATCGGCGAGATGGGGGCGAGCGGGAGAAACGGCGTTGTGGCGAAGGGGAGCGGCTGGATCGGGGGCGCGAGGAATTCTCAGGCGTTAGCGGCTCTGTTTTCGGTGATGAGCGTGAATTCCAGACAGGTGGGCGATGGGGCGGAGGGTGAGGCCACGGAGCAGAGCTGGACCAAGCACGGCAGTGACGCGAAATGTGGCCTATACGACCGCAATTGAAGCATATCGGCCGGTCGTCTGGGGTGCGCCATACCGCCGGGTCGCGATAATGTGGGCTGGCAGAAAAACGTCGGTTGGGCGGAACAGTCACGGGTGGATTTGGTGTGGCGTAGTCTGGACGATGAATGGAGCAGACGTTTAAGCCGGCGTTGGCCAGTTCTTGCCTCACGACGGTCTGTATGAGAGAGACGGTGGCGTGATAGCTTTCGGAGTTGGGGGAGGCTGACACGAGTGGAGCTGCGGCTTCTATTTCCCGACGGACAATACGGACAACGTCACCGGGACTTTCCGTAGAAGGCAGGCGAGGGTCTTCGCATGTGGATGTTGCGGCCGTGTTTGGAAGCCGGGCAAACTGGTGGAGAACACGGCGGCTCTTCGCTTCTTCAAAGCGCCGGCATTCAGAAATAATGTCGTGGACCGTAGATGAATTCTTGAACACAAGAAGGTGAAAGGCGTCATCTGCTATGCCCTTAATAATATGGCCAACCTTATCGGCCTCGGACATCTGCGAGTCTACCTTGCGGCACAAAGCGAGCACGTCCTGAATGTACGTGAGGTATGATTCGGTGCACGTCTGAACTCGACGTGCGAGCTCGTTTTGGGCGGCGCGTTGACTTCCCACAGGCCTGCCAAATAGCTCCCGGAGCTTTTGCTTGCATAACTCCCAGCTAGTCAGTTCTTCCTCGTGCGTCTCGTACCAGACCTTTGCGGTACCTCTGAGATAAAAAATCACGTTGGCCAGCATGAGCGTTGGATCCCATCGCATACGTACACCCACTCGTTCGTATGACTTCAGCCAGGCTTCTACGTCAATGCCATCAGTGCCAGAAAAGGTACCTGGATCTCTCGGGGGCTCCAAGATGAGGGTTGACGGTCCAGTTGGAGAAAGCACGGACGTAGTTGGAGAAGGCACGGTAGTCGGGGAAGGGTCGGCATTGTTGACTGCAGTCGCCATGGGGAAGACCACTAGGCGCCCGCTACGAAGCTCCGTTTTGCGTGAAGTGAGTACCCAGCACCTCCACCAATGATGTTACGGGAGAATAACTTTACTTTATAAAACGAGGAATAAACTCGGTGGTGGACAAGATGGCGCCCAGTTGGCTCACAGATCTGACAACATCGTCTTTCTCTTTGTCTTCTTCGTCGTTCTCATCCTACCGTTACAATATTAACCTGAATTGTAATAGAAATGTGAAGAAAAGTGGGTGAAAAGATAACTTGCCGTTGGCAGGCTCCGAACCTGCGGCCTTCGAATGACGCGCTTGAAGCTCTACCACTGCCCTACCACGACAGCTATCCCCCCAGCCACTTTATGGGGTATATATGTGAATTAAACATGGGAGTGTCAGTAAGCGCCACCAGTACCATGGCGCCGAGTGTAGCACACTCTTATGAGCTCTACTTGGCGTCACGTAGCGCGTGAAATTATTACGAGTGGGCAGCTGACCAATAGTCCCTCGTATACATCCTAAACGCTCTAAGTCTGCCAGTACGAGACCCTCGTTAATGAATGAAGAAAAGAAATGTATATTCGAGGGCTTGTTTTTCTGTGTTTTTACACAATTATAATGAGATCTAAGAGACAATAATGCCAAGTAAAGTACAGGGGAAGATATTAGACCGAATTGTAATGTAAATATGAAGAAAAAAGGGTGAAAAGATAACTTGCTGTGGGCAGGATCCAAACCTGCAACCTTCGAATGACGCGCTCAATGGTCTACCACTCAGCTACCACGACAGCTATCCCTCCAGCCACTTTATGGGGTTTATATGTGAATTAAACTTGGGAGTGTCAGTCTGCGCCAGCAGTAGCCATGGCGGCGAGTGTAGCACACTCTAATGAGCCTATTTGGCTCACGTGGCACGTGAACCTATTACGAGTGGGCAGCTGACCAATAGTCACTCGTATACAACCTGAATCCACTAAGACTCCCAGTACGAGACCCTCGTTAATGAATTAGGGAAAGAAGTGTATATTTAAGGGCTCGCTTTTCTGTGTTTTTAAAAACTAATAATGAGATATAACAGACAATAATGCCAAGGAAAGTATAGGGGATGATATTACACCGAAGTGTATTGTACATATGAAGAAAAGAAGGTGAAAAGATAACTTGCCATGGGCAGGATCCAAACCTGCGACCTTCGAATGACGCGCTCAATGCTCTACCACTCAGCTACCACTACAGCTATCCCTCCAGCCACTTTATGGGGTTTATATGTGAATTAAACTTGGGAGTGTCAGTCAGCGCCACCAGTAGCCGTGGCGGCGAGTGTAGCACACTCCTATGAGCCTATTTGGCGTCGCGTAGCACGTGAACCTATTACGAGTGGGCAGCTGACCAATCGTCCCTCGTATACAACCTAAAGGCACTAAGTCTGCGAGTACGAGACTCTCGTTAATGAATTAAGGAAAGAAGTGTATACTTAAGGGCTCGCTTTTCTGTGTTTTTACACAATAATAATGAGATATAACAGACAATATTGCCAAGGAAAGTATAGAGGAAGATATTAAACTGAAGTGTAATGTAAATATGAAGAAAAGTGGAAGAAAAGATAACTTGCCGTGGGCAGGCTCCGAACCTGCGGCCTTCGAATGACGCGCTTGATGCTCTACCACTGAGCTACCTCGACAGCTATCCCCCCAACCACTTTATGGGGTTTATATGTGAATTAAACATGGGAGTTTCAGTAAGCGCCACCAGTAGCCATGGCGCCGAGTGTAGCACACTCTTATGAGCTCTACTTGGCGTCACATAGCGCGTGAACTTATTACGAGTGGGCAGCTGACCAATAGTCCCTCGTATATATCCTAAAGGCTCTAAGTCTGCCAGTACGAGACCCTCGTTGATGAATTAAGGAAAGAAGTGTATGCTTAAGGGCTCGTTTTTCTGTGTTTTTACACAATAATAATGAAATCTAATAGACAATAATGCCAAGGAAAGTACAGGGGAAGATGTAAAATAAATTTTAATCTAAATATGAAGAAAAGTGGGTGAAAACATAACTTGCTGTGGGCAGGAGCCGAACCTGTAACCTTTGAATGACGCGCTCGATTCTCTACCACTGAGCTACCACGACAGCTATCCCCCCAGCCACTTTATCGAGTTTATATGTGAATTAAACATGAAAGTGTCAGTCAGCGCCACCAGTAGCCATGGCGGCGAGTGTAGCACACTCTTATAGGCCTATTTGGCGTCACATAGCACGTGAACCTATTACGGGTGGGCAGCTGACCAATAGTCCCTCGTATACAACGTAAAGGCACTAAGTCTGCCAGTACAAGACCCTCGTTAATGAATCAGGGAAAGAAGTGTATACTTAAGGGCTCGTTTTTCTGTGTTTTTACACAATAATAATGAGATCTAACTGACAATAATGCCAAGGAAAGTATAGGGTAAGATATTGGACTGAATTGTAATGTAAATATGAAGAAAAGTGGGTAAAAACATAACTTGCCGTGGGCAGGATCCAAACCTGCGACCTTCGAATGACGCCCTCGATACTCTACCACTGAGCTACCACGACCGCTATTCCCCAGCCACTTTATGGGGTCCATATGTGAATTAAACATGGAAGTGTCAGTCAGCGCAACCAGTAGTCATGGCGGCGAGTGCAGCACACTCTTATGAGCCTATTTGGCGTCGCGTAGCACGTGAACCTATTACGAGTGGGCAGCTGACCAATCGTCCCTCGTATACAGCCTAAAGGCACTAAGTCTGCCAGTACGAGACCCTCGTTAATGAATTAAGGAAAGAAGTGTATACTTAAGGGCTTGCTTTACTGTGTTTTTACACAATAATGATGAGATATAACAGACAATAATGTCAAGGAAAGTATAGGGGAAGATATTAGACCGAATTGTAATGTAATTATGAAGAAAAGTGGGTGAAAAGATAGCTTGCCGTGGGCAGGATCCGAACCTGCGACCTTCGAATGAGGCGCTTGATGCTCTACCACTGAGCTACCACGATAGCTATCCCCCCAGCTACTTTATGGAAATTATACGTGAATTAAACATGGGAGTGTCAGTCAGCGCAACCAGTAGCCATGGCGGCGAGTGCAGGACACTCTTATGAGCCTATTTGGCGTCACGTAGCACGTGAACTTATACGAGTGATTAGCTGACCAATAGTCCCTAATATACAACCTAAAGGCACTAAGTCTGCCAGTACGAGACCCTCGTTAATGAATTAAGGAAAGAAGTGTATACTTAAGGGCTCGCTTTACTGTGTTTTTACACAATAATGATGAGATATAACAGACATTAATGTCAAGGAAAGTATAGGGGAAGATATTAACCTGAATTGTAATAGAAATGTGAAGAAAAGTGGGTGAAAAGATAACTTGCCGTTGGCAGGCTCCGAACCTGCGGCCTTCGAATGACGCGCTTGAAGCTCTACCACTGCCCTACCACGACAGCTATCCCCCCA
The DNA here is from genome assembly GCF_043290135.1 of Rhipicephalus microplus. Classification (NCBI taxonomy): domain Eukaryota; kingdom Metazoa; phylum Arthropoda; class Arachnida; order Ixodida; family Ixodidae; genus Rhipicephalus; species Rhipicephalus microplus. The sequence continues at coordinate 480,519,485 of NC_134710.1, forward strand.
GCCACTTTATGGGGTATATATGTGAATTAAACATGGGAGTGTCAGTAAGCGCCACCAGTAGCCATGGCGCCGAGTGTAGCACACTCTTATGAGCCTTTTTGGCGTCACGTAGCACGTGAACCTATTACGAGTGGCAGCTGACCAATAGTCCCTCGTATACAACCTAAAGGCACTAAGTTTGCCAGTACGAGACTCTCTTTTATGAATTAAGAAAAGAAGTGTATACTTAAGGGCTCGTTTTTCTGTGTTTTTACACAATACTAGTGAGATCTAACAGACAGTAATGCCAAGGAAAGTATAGGGGAAGATACTAAACGGAATTGTAATGTAAATATAAAGAAAAGTTGTCTAAAAGATAACTTGCCGTGGGAAGGATCCGAACCTGCGACTTTCGAATGACGCGCTCGATGCTCTATCACTGAGCTACCACGACAGCTATCCTCCCAGCCACTTTATGGGCTTTATATGTTAATTAAACATGGGAGTGTCAGTGAGCGCCACCAGTAGCCATGGCGGCGAGTGTAACACACTCTTATCAGCCTATTTGGCGTCACGTAGCACGTGAACCTAATACGAGTGGGCACCTGACCAATAGTCCCTCGTTTACAACCTAAAGGCACACTTTCTGCCAGTACGAGAACCTCGTTAATGAATTAGGGAAAAAAGTGCATACTTAAGGGCTCGTTTTTCTGTGTTTTTACACAATAATAATGAGATCTAACAGACAATAATGCCAATGAAAGGATAGGGGAAGATATTAGACCGAATTGTATTGTAAATATGAAGAAACGTGGGTGAAAAGATAACTTGCCGTGGGCAGGATCTGAACCTGCGACCTTCGAATGACGCGCTCGATGCTCTACCATTGAGCTACCACGACAGCTATCCCCTCAGCCACTTTATGGTGTTTATATGTTAATTAAACATGGGAGTGTCAGTCAGCGCCACCAGTAGCCATGGCGGCGAATGTAACACACTCTTATCAGCCTATTTGGCGTCACGTAGCACGTGAACCTATTACGATTGGGCACCTGACCCGTAGTCCCTCGTATACAACCTAAAGGCACGCTGTCTGCCAGTACGAGGACCTCGTTAATGAATTAGGGAAAAAAGTGTATACTTAAGGGCTCGTTTTTCTGTGTTTTTACACAATAATAATGAGATCTAACAGACAATAATGCCAATGAAAGTATAGGGGAAGATATTAGACCGAATTGTAATGTAAATATGAAGAATCATGGGTGAAAAGATAACTTGCCGTGGCCAGGATCCGAACCTGCGACCTTCGAATGACGCGCTCGGTGCTCTACCACTGAGCTACCACGACAGCTATCCTCCCAGCCATTTTATGGGCTTTATATGTGAATTAAACACAGGAGTGCCAGTCAGCGCCACCAGTAGTCATGGCGGGGAGTGTAGCACACTTTTATGAGCCTATTTGGCGTCACGTAGCACGTGAATCTATTACGAGTGGGCAGCTGACCAATAGTCCCTCGCATACAACCTAAAGGCACTAAGTCTGCCAGTACGAGACCCTCGTTAATGAATTAAGGAAAGAAGTGTATACTTAAGGGCTCGTTTTTCTGTGTTTTTACACAATAATACTGAGATCTGACAGACAATAATGCCAAGTAAAGTATAGGGGAAGATATTAGACCAAATTGTAATGTAAATATAAAGAAAAGTTGTCTAAAAAATAACTTGCCGTGGGCAGGATCCGAACCTGCGACTTTCGAATGACGCGCTCGATGCTCTATCACTGAGCTACCACGACAGCTATCCTCCCAGCCATTTTATGGGCTTTATATGTTAATTAAACATGGGAGTGTCAGTCAGCGCCACCAGTAGCCATGGCGGCGAGTGTAACACACTCTTATCAGCCTATTTGGCGTCACGTAGCACGTGAACCTATTACGATTGGGCACCTGACCCGTAGTCCCTCGTATACAACCTAAAGGCACACTGTCTGCCAGTACGAGGACCTCGTTAATGAATTAGGGAAAAAAGTGTATACTTAAGGGCTCGTTTTTCTGTGTTTTTACACAATAATAATGAGATCTAACAGACAATAATGCCAATGAAAGTATAGGGGAAGATATTAGACCGAATTGTAATGTAAATATGAAGAAACGTGGGTGAAAAGATAACTTGCCGTGGGCAGGATCTGAACCTGCGACCTTCGAATGACGCGCTCGATGCTCTACCATTGAGCTACCACGACAGCTATCCCCTCAGCCACTTTATGGTGTTTATATGTGAATTAAAATTGGCAGTGTAAGTCAGCACCACCAGTAGCCATGGCGGCGAGTGTAACACACTCTTATGAGCCTATTTGGCGTCACGTAGCACGTGAATATATTACGAGTGGGCAGCTGACCAATCGTCCCTCGCATAAACCTAAAGGCACTAAGTCTGCCATTACGAGACCCTCGTTAATGAATTAAGGAAAGAAGGGTATACTTAAAGGCTCGTTTTTCTGTGTTTTTACACAATAATAATGAGATCTGACAGACAATAATGCCAAGGAAAGTATAGGGAAATATATTAGACCAAATTGTAATTTAAATATAAAGAAAAGTGGTCTAAAAGATAACTTGCCGTGGGCAGGATCCGAACCTGCGACTTTCGAATGACGCGCTCGATGCTGTACCCCTGAGCTACCACGACAGCTATCCTCCCAGCCATTTTATGGGCTTTATATGTGAATTAAACACAGGAGTGTCAGTCAGCGCCACCAGTAGTCATGGCGGGGAGTGTAGCACACTTCTATGAGCCTATCAGGCGTCACGTAGCACGTGAACCTATTACGAGTGGGCTGCTGACCAATAGTCCCTCGTATAATACCTAAAGGCACTAAGTCTGCCAGCACGAGACCCCCGTTAATGAATTAGGAAAGAAGTGTATACCTAAGAGCTTGTTTTTCTGTGTTTTACGCAGTAATAATAAGATCTAACAGATAATAATGCCAAGGAAATTATATGGGAAGAGATTAGACCGAACTGTAATGTAAATATGAAGAAAAGTGGGGGAAAAGATAACTTGCCGTGGGCAGGATTCGAACCTGCGACCTTCGAATGACGTGCTCGATGCTCTACCACTGATCTACCACGACAGCTATCCCCTCAGCCACTTTATGGTGTTTATATGTGAATTAAAACTAGGAGTGTCAGTCAGCGCCACCAGCAGCCATGGCGGCGAGTGTAGCACACTCTTATGAGCCTATTTGGCGTCACGTAGCACGTGAACCTATTACGAGTGGGCAGCTGACCAATAGTACCTCGTATACAACCTAAAGGCACTAAGTCTGCCAGCACGAGACCCTCGTTAATGAATTAGGAAAGAAGTGTATACTTAAGGGCTCGTTTTTCTGTGTTTTTACAAAATAATAATGAGATCTAACAGAAAATAATGCCAATGAAAGTATAGGGGAAGATATTAGACTGAATTGTAATGTAAATATGAAGAAAAGTGGGTGAAAAGATAACTTGTCGTGGTCAGGATCTTAACCTGTGACCTTCGAAAGACGCGCTCGATGCTCTACCACTGAGCTTCCACGACAGCTATCCTTCTTTCAACTTTATAGGGTTTATATGTGAATTAAACATGAGAGTGTCAGTCAGTGCCACCAGTAGCCATGGCGGCGAGTGTAGCACACTTTTATGAGCCTATTTGGCGTCACGTAGCACGTGAACCTATTACGAGTGGGCACCTGACCAGTAGTCCCTCGTATACAACCTAAAGGCACTAAGTCTGCCAGTACGAGACCCTCGGTTATGAATTAAGGAAAGAAGTGTATACTTAAGGGCTTGTTTTTCCGTTTTTTACGCAATAATAATAAGATCTAACAGATAATAATGCCAAGGAAAGTATAGGGGAAAATATTAGACCAAATTGTAATGTAAATATAAAGAAAAGTGGTTGAAAAGATAACTTGCCGTGGGCAGGATCCGAACCTGCGACTTTCGAATGACGCGCTCGATGCTCTATCACTGAGCTACCACGACAGCTATCCTCCCAGCCATTTTATGGGCTTTATATGTTAATTAAACATGGGAGTGTCAGTCAGCGCCACCAGTAGTCATGGCGGCGAGTGCAGCACACTCTTATGAGCCTATTTGGCGTCACGTAGCACGTGAACCTATTACGAGTGAGCAGCTGACCAATAGTCCCTCGTATACAACCTAAAGGCACTAAGTCTGCCAGTACGAGACCCTCGTTAATGAATTAAGAAAAGAAGTGTAAACTTAAGGGCTCGCTTTACTGTGTTTTTACACAATAATGATGAGATATAACAGACAATAATGTCAAGGAAAGTATAGGGGAAGATATTAGACCGAATTGTAATGTAAATATGAAGAAAAGTGGGTGAAAAGATAGCTTGCCGTGGGCAGGATCCGAACCTGCGACCTTCGAATGACGCGCTTGATGCTCTACCACTGAGCTACCACGATAGCTATCCCCCCAGCTACTTTATGGATATTATACGTGAATTAAACATGGGAGTGTCAGTCTGCGCCACCAGTAGCCATGGCGGCGAGTGCAGGACACTCTTATGAGCCTATTTGGCGTCACGTAGCACGTGAACTTATACGAGTGAGCAGCTGACCAATAGTCCCTAATATACAACCTAAAGGCACTAAGTCTGCCAGTACGAGACCCTCGTTAATGAATTAAGGAAAGAAGTGTATACTTAAGGGCTCGCTTTACTGTGTTTTTACACAATAATGATGAGATATAACAGACATTAATGTCAAGGAAAGTATAGGGGAAGATATTAACCTGAATTGTAATAGAAATGTGAAGAAAAGTGGGTGAAAAGATAACTTGCCGTTGGCAGGCTCCGAACCTGCGGCCTTCGAATGACGCGCTTGAAGCTCTACCACTGCCCTACCACGACAGCTATCCCCCCAGCCACTTTATGGGGTATATATGTGAATTAAACATGGGAGTGTCAGTAAGCGCCACCAGTAGCCATGGCGCCGAGTGTAGCACACTCTTATGAGCCTTTTTGGCGTCACGTAGCACGTGAACCTATTACGAGTGGCAGCTGACCAATAGTCCCTCGTATACAACCTAAAGGCACTAAGTTTGCCAGTACGAGACTCTCTTTTATGAATTAAGAAAAGAAGTGTATACTTAAGGGCTCGTTTTTCTGTGTTTTTACACAATACTAGTGAGATCTAACAGACAGTAATGCCAAGGAAAGTATAGGGGAAGATACTAAACGGAATTGTAATGTAAATATAAAGAAAAGTTGTCTAAAAGATAACTTGCCGTGGGAAGGATCCGAACCTGCGACTTTCGAATGACGCGCTCGATGCTCTATCACTGAGCTACCACGACAGCTATACTCCCAGCCACTTTATGGGCTTTATATGTTAATTAAACATGGGAGTGTCAGTGAGCGCCACCAGTAGCCATGGCGGCGAGTGTAACACACTCTTATCAGCCTATTTGGCGTCACGTAGCACGTGAACCTAATACGAGTGGGCACCTGACCAATAGTCCCTCGTTTACAACCTAAAGGCACACTTTCTGCCAGTACGAGAACCTCGTTAATGAATTAGGGAAAAAAGTGCATACTTAAGGGCTCGTTTTTCTGTGTTTTTACACAATAATAATGAGATCTAACAGACAATAATGCCAATGAAAGGATAGGGGAAGATATTAGACCGAATTGTATTGTAAATATGAAGAAACGTGGGTGAAAAGATAACTTGCCGTGGGCAGGATCTGAACCTGCGACCTTCGAATGACGCGCTCGATGCTCTACCATTGAGCTACCACGACAGCTATCCCCTCAGCCACTTTATGGTGTTTATATGTGAATTAAACATGGGAGTGTCAGTCAGCGCCACCAGTAGCCATGGCGGCGAATGTAACACACTCTTATCAGCCTATTTGGCGTCACGTAGCACGTGAACCTATTACGATTGGGCACCTGACCCGTAGTCCCTCGTATACAACCTAAAGGCACGCTGTCTGCCAGTACGAGGACCTCGTTAATGAATTAGGGAAAAAAGTGTATACTTAAGGGCTCGTTTTTCTGTGTTTTTACACAATAATAATGAGATCTAACAGACAATAATGCCAATGAAAGTATAGGGGAAGATATTAGACCGAATTGTAATGTAAATATGAAGAATCATGGGTGAAAAGATAACTTGCCGTGGCCAGGATCCGAACCTGCGACCTTCGAATGACGCGCTCGGTGCTCTACCACTGAGCTACCACGACAGCTATCCTCCCAGCCATTTTATGGGCTTTATATGTGAATTAAACACAGGAGTGCCAGTCAGCGCCACCAGTAGTCATGGCGGGGAGTGTAGCACACTTTTATGAGCCTATTTGGCGTCACGTAGCACGTGAATCTATTACGAGTGGGCAGCTGACCAATAGTCCCTCGCATACAACCTAAAGGCACTAAGTCTGCCAGTACGAGACCCTCGTTAATGAATTAAGGAAAGAAGTGTATACTTAAGGGCTCGTTTTTCTGTGTTTTTACACAATAATACTGAGATCTGACAGACAATAATGCCAAGTAAAGTATAGGGGAAGATATTAGACCAAATTGTAATGTAAATATAAAGAAAAGTTGTCTAAAAAATAACTTGCCGTGGGCAGGATCCGAACCTGCGACTTTCGAATGACGCGCTCGATGCTCTATCACTGAGCTACCACGACAGCTATCCTCCCAGCCATTTTATGGGCTTTATATGTTAATTAAACATGGGAGTGTCAGTCAGCGCCACCAGTAGCCATGGCGGCGAGTGTAACACACTCTTATCAGCCTATTTGGCGTCACGTAGCACGTGAACCTATTACGATTGGGCACCTGACCCGTAGTCCCTCGTATACAACCTAAAGGCACACTGTCTGCCAGTACGAGGACCTCGTTAATGAATTAGGGAAAAAAGTGTATACTTAAGGGCTCGTTTTTCTGTGTTTTTACACAATAATAATGAGATCTAACAGACAATAATGCCAATGAAAGTATAGGGGAAGATATTAGACCGAATTGTAATGTAAATATGAAGAAACGTGGGTGAAAAGATAACTTGCCGTGGGCAGGATCTGAACCTGCGACCTTCGAATGACGCGCTCGATGCTCTACCATTGAGCTACCACGACAGCTATCCCCTCAGCCACTTTATGGTGTTTATATGTGAATTAAAATTGGCAGTGTAAGTCAGCACCACCAGTAGCCATGGCGGCGAGTGTAACACACTCTTATGAGCCTATTTGGCGTCACGTAGCACGTGAATATATTACGAGTGGGCAGCTGACCAATCGTCCCTCGCATAAACCTAAAGGCACTAAGTCTGCCATTACGAGACCCTCGTTAATGAATTAAGGAAAGAAGGGTATACTTAAAGGCTCGTTTTTCTGTGTTTTTACACAATAATAATGAGATCTGACAGACAATAATGCCAAGGAAAGTATAGGGAAATATATTAGACCAAATTGTAATTTAAATATAAAGAAAAGTGGTCTAAAAGATAACTTGCCGTGGGCAGGATCCGAACCTGCGACTTTCGAATGACGCGCTCGATGCTGTACCCCTGAGCTACCACGACAGCTATCCTCCCAGCCATTTTATGGGCTTTATATGTGAATTAAACACAGGAGTGTCAGTCAGCGCCACCAGTAGTCATGGCGGGGAGTGTAGCACACTTCTATGAGCCTATCAGGCGTCACGTAGCACGTGAACCTATTACGAGTGGGCTGCTGACCAATAGTCCCTCGTATAAAACCTAAAGGCACTAAGTCTGCCAGCACGAGACCCCCGTTAATGAATTAGGAAAGAAGTGTATACCTAAGAGCTTGTTTTTCTGTGTTTTACGCAGTATTAATAAGATCTAACAGATAATAATGCCAAGGAAATTATATGGGAAGAGATTAGACCGAACTGTAATGTAAATATGAAGAAAAGTGGGGGAAAAGATAACTTGCCGTGGGCAGGATTCGAACCTGCGACCTTCGAATGACGTGCTCGATGCTCTACCACTGATCTACCACGACAGCTATCCCCTCAGCCACTTTATGGTGTTTATATGTGAATTAAAACTAGGAGTGTCAGTCAGCGCCACCAGCAGCCATGGCGGCGAGTGTAGCACACTCTTATGAGCCTATTTGGCGTCACGTAGCACGTGAACCTATTACGAGTGGGCAGCTGACCAATAGTACCTCGTATACAACCTAAAGGCACTAAGTCTGCCAGCACGAGACCCTCGTTAATGAATTAGGAAAGAAGTGTATACTTAAGGGCTCGTTTTTCTGTGTTTTTACAAAATAATAATGAGATCTAACAGAAAATAATGCCAATGAAAGTATAGGGGAAGATATTAGACTGAATTGTAATGTAAATATGAAGAAAAGTGGGTGAAAAGATAACTTGTCGTGGTCAGGATCTTAACCTGTGACCTTCGAAAGACGCGCTCGATGCTCTACCACTGAGCTTCCACGACAGCTATCCTTCTTTCAACTTTATAGGGTTTATATGTGAATTAAACATGAGAGTGTCAGTCAGTGCCACCAGTAGCCATGGCGGCGAGTGTAGCACACTTTTATGAGCCTATTTGGCGTCACGTAGCACGTGAACCTATTACGAGTGGGCACCTGACCAGTAGTCCCTCGTATACAACCTAAAGGCACTAAGTCTGCCAGTACGAGACCCTCGGTTATGAATTAAGGAAAGAAGTGTATACTTAAGGGCTTGTTTTTCCGTTTTTTACGCAATAATAATAAGATCTAACAGATAATAATGCCAAGGAAAGTATAGGGGAAAATATTAGACCAAATTGTAATGTAAATATAAAGAAAAGTGGTTGAAAAGATAACTTGCCGTGGGCAGGATCCGAACCTGCGACTTTCGAATGACGCGCTCGATGCTCTATCACTGAGCTACCACGACAGCTATCCTCCCAGCCATTTTATGGGCTTTATATGTTAATTAAACATGGGAGTGTCAGTCAGCGCCACCAGTAGTCATGGCGGCGAGTGCAGCACACTCTTATGAGCCTATTTGGCGTCACGTAGCACGTGAACCTATTACGAGTGAGCAGCTGACCAATAGTCCCTCGTATACAACCTAAAGGCACTAAGTCTGCCAGTACGAGACCCTCGTTAATGAATTAAGAAAAGAAGTGTAAACTTAAGGGCTCGCTTTACTGTGTTTTTACACAATAATGATGAGATATAACAGACAATAATGTCAAGGAAAGTATAGGGGAAGATATTAAACCGAATTGTAATGTAAATATGAAGAAAAGTGGGTGAAAAGATAGCTTGCCGTGGGCAGGATCCGAACCTGCGACCTTCGAATGACGCGCTTGATGCTCTACCACTGAGCTACCACGATAGCTATCCCCCCAGCTACTTTATGGATATTATACGTGAATTAAACATGGGAGTGTCAGTCTGCGCCACCAGTAGCCATGGTGGCGAATGTAGCAAACTCTTATCAGCCTATTTAGCGTCACGTAGCACGTGAACCCATTACGAGTGGCAGCTGACCAATAGTCCCTCGTATACAACCTAAAGGCACTAAGTTTGCCAGTACGAGACCCTCTTTAATGAAGTAAGAAAAGAAGTGTATGCTTAAGGGCTCGTTTTTCTGTGTTTTTACACAATAATAGTGAGATCTTACAGACAGTAATGCCAAGGAAAGTATAGGGGAAGATATTAACCTGAATAGTAATAGAATTGTGAAGAAAAGTGGGTGAAAAGATAACTTGCCGTTGGCAGGCTCCGAACCTGCGGCCTTCGAATGACGCGCTTGAAGCTCTACCGCTGCCCTACCACGACAGCTATCCCCCCAGCCACTTATGGGGTATATATGTGAATTAAACATGGGAGTGTCAGTAAGCGCCACCAGTAGCCATGGCGCCGAGTGTAGCACACTCTTATGAGCTCTATTTGGCGTCACGTAGCGCGTGAACTTATTATGAGTGGGCAGCTGACCAATAGTCCCTAGTATACAAACTAAAGGCACTAAGTCTGCCAGTACGAGACCCTCGTTAATGAATTAAGGAAAGAAGTGTATACTTAAGGGCTCGCTTTACTGTGTTTTTACACAATAATGATGAGATATAACAGACAATAATGTCAAGGAAAGTATAGGGGAAGATATTAACCTGAATTGTAATAGAAATGTGAAGAAAAGTGGGTGAAAAGATAACTTGCCGTTGGCAGGCTCCGAACCTGCGGCCTTCGAATGACGCGCTTGAAGCTCTACCACTGCCCTACCACGACAGCTATCCCCCCAGCCACTTTATGGGGTATATATGTGAATTAAACATGGGAGTGTCAGTAAGCGCCACCAGTAGCCATGGCGCCGAGTGTAGCACACTCTTATGAGCTCTACTTGGCGTCACGTAGCGCGTGAACTTATTATGAGTGGGCAGCTGACCAATAGTCCCTAGTATACAAACTAAAGGCACTAAGTCTGCCAGTACGAGACCCTCGTTAATGAATTAAGGAAAGAAGTGTATACTTAAGGGCTCGCTTTACTGTGTTTTTACACAATAATGATGAGATATAACAGACAATAATGTCAAGGAAAGTATAGGGGAAGATATTAACCTGAATTGTAATAGAAATGTGAAGAAAAGTGGGTGAAAAGATAACTTGCCGTTGGCAGGCTCCGAACCTGCGGCCTTCGAATGACGCGCTTGAAGCTCTACCACTGCCCTACCACGACAGCTATCCCCCCAGCCACTTTATGGGGTATATATGTGAATTAAACATGGGAGTGTCAGTAAGCGCCACCAGTAGCCATGGCGCCGAGTGTAGCACACTCTTATGAGCTCTACTTGGCGTCACGTAGCGCGTGAACTTATTACGAGTGGGCAGCTGACCAATAGTCCCTCGTATACATCCTAAACGCTCTATGTCTGCCAGTACGAGACCCTCGTTAATGAATGAAAAAAAGAAATGTATATTCGAGGGCTTGTTTTTCTGTGTTTTTACACAATTATAATGAGATCTAAGAGACAATAATGCCAAGTAAAGTACAGGGGAAGATATTAGACCGAATTGTAATGTAAATATGAAGAAAAAAGGGTGAAAAGATAACTTGCTGTGGGCAGGATCCAAACCTGCAACCTTCGAATGACGCGCTCAATGGTCTACCACTCAGCTACCACGACAGCTATCCCTCCAGCCACTTTATGGGGTTTATATGTGAATTAAACTTGGGAGTGTCAGTCTGCGCCAGCAGTAGCCATGGCGGCGAGTGTTGCACACTCTAATGAGCCTATTTGGCTCACGTAGCACGTGAACCTATTACGAGTGGGCAGCTGACCAATAGTCACTCGTATACAACCTAAATCCACTAAGACTCCCAGTACGAGACCCTCGTTAATGAATTAGGGAAAGAAGTGTATATTTAAGGGCTCACTTTTCTGTGTTTTTAAAAACTAATAATGAGATATAACAGACAATAATGCCAAGGAAAGTATAGGGGATGATATTACACCGAAATGTATTGTACATATGAAGAAAAGAAGGTGAAAAGATAACTTGCCATGGGCAGGATCCAAACCTGCGACCTTCGAATGACGCGCTCAATGCTCTACCACTCAGCTACCACTACAGCTATCCCTCCAGCCACTTTATGGGGTTTATATGTGAATTAAACTTGGGAGTGTCAGTCAGCGCCACCAGTAGCCGTGGCGGCGAGTGTAGCACACTCCTATGAGCCTATTTGGCGTCGCGTAGCACGTGAACCTATTACGAGTGGGCAGCTGACCAATCGTCCCTCGTATACAACCTAAAGGCACTAAGTCTGCGAGTACGAGACTCTCGTTAATGAATTAAGGAAAGAAGTGTATACTTAAGGGCTCGCTTTTCTGTGTTTTTACACAATAATACTGAGATATAACAGACAATATTGCCAAGGAAAGTATAGAGGAAGATATTAAACTGAAGTGTAATGTAAATATGAAGAAAAGTGGGAGAAAAGATAACTTGCCGTGGGCAGGCTCCGAACCTGCGGCCTTCGAATGACGCGCTTGATGCTCTACCACTGAGCTACCTCGACAGCTATCCCCCCAACCACTTTATGGGGTTTATATGTGAATTAAACATGGGAGTTTCAGTAAGCGCCACCAGTAGCCATGGCGCCGAGTGTAGCACACTCTTATGAGCTCTACTTGGCGTCACATAGCGCGTGAACTTATTACGAGTGGGCAGCTGACCAATAGTCCCTCGTATATATCCTAAAGGCTCTAAGTCTGCCAGTACGAGACCCTCGTTGATGAATTAAGGAAAGAAGTGTATGCTTAAGGGCTCGTTTTTCTGTGTTTTTACACAATATTAATGAAATCTAATAGACAATAATGCCAAGTAAAGTACAGGGGAAGATATAAGACCGAATTGTAATGTAAATATGAAGAAAAAAGGGTGAAAAGATAACTTGCTGTGGGCAGGATCCAAACCTGCAACCTTCGAATGACGCGCTCAATGGTCTACCACTCAGCTACCACGACAGCTATCCCTCCAGCCACTTTATGGGGTTTATATGTGAATTAAACTTGTGAGTGTCAGTCTGCGCCAGCAGTAGCCATGGCGGCGAGTGTAGCACACTCTAATGAGCCTATTTGGCTCACGTAGCACGTGAACCTATTACGAGTGGGCAGCTGACCAATAGTCACTCGTATACAACCTAAATCCACTAAGACTCCCAGTACGAGACCCTCGTTAATGAATTAGGGAAAGAAGCGTATATTTAAGGGCTCGCTTTTCTGTGTTTTTACACAATAATAATGAGATCTAACTGACAATAATGCCAAGGAAAGTATAGGGGAAGATATTAGACCGAATTGTAATGTAATTATGAAGAAAAGTGGGTGAAAAGATAGCTTGCCGTGGGCAGGATCCGAACCTGCGACCTTCGAATGAGGCGCTTGATGCTCTACCACTGAGCTACCACGATAGCTATCCCCCCAGCTACTTTATGGAAATTATACGTGAATTAAACATGGGAGTGTCAGTCAGCGCAACCAGTAGCCATGGCGGCGAGTGCAGGACACTCTTATGAGCCTATTTGGCGTCACGTAGCACGTGAACCTATTACGAGTGAGCAGCTGACCAATAGTCCCTAATATACAACCTAAAGGCACTAAGTCTGCCAGTACGAGACCCTCGTTAATGAATTAAGGAAAGAAGTGTATACTTAAGGGCTCGCTTTACTGTGTTTTTACACAATAATGATGAGATATAACAGACATTAATGTCAAGGAAAGTATAGGGGAAGATATTAACCTGAATTGTAATAGAAATGTGAAGAAAAGTGGGTGAAAAGATAACTTGCCGTTGGCAGGCTCCGAACCTGCGGCCTTCGAATGACGCGCTTGAAGCTCTATCACTGAGCTACCACGACAGCTATCCTCCCAGCCACTTTATGGGCTTTATATGTTAATTAAACATGGGAGTGTCAGTGAGCGCCACCAGTAGCCATGGCGGCGAGTGTAACACACTCTTATCAGCCTATTTGGCGTCACGTAGCACGTGAACCTATTACGAGTGGGCACCTGACCAATAGTCCCTCGTATACAACCTAAAGGCACACTTTCTGCCAGTACGAGAACCTCGTTAATGAATTAGGGAAAAAAGTGCATACTTAAGGGCTCGTTTTTCTGTGTTTTTACACAATAATAATGAGATCTAACAGACAATAATGCCAATGAAAGGATAGGGGAAGATATTAGACCAAATTGTAACGTAAATATGAAGAATCATGGGTGAAAAGATAACTTGCCGTGGCCAGAATCCGAACCTGCGACCTTCGAATGACGCACTCGGTGCTCTACCACTGAGCTACCACGACAGCTATCCTCCCAGCCATTTTATGGGCTTTATATGTTAATTAAACATGGGAGTGTCAGTCAGCGCCACCAGTAGCCATGGCGGCGAGTGTAACACACTCTTATCAGCCTATTTGGCGTCACGTAGCACGTGAACCTATTACGATTGGGCACCTGACCCGTAGTCCCTCGTATACAACCTAAAGGCACACTGTCTGCCAGTACGAGGACCTCGTTAATGAATTAGGGAAAAAAATGTATACTTAAGGGCTCGTTTTTCTGTGTTTTTACACAATAATAATGAGATCTAACAGACAATAATGCCAATGAAAGTATAGGGAAAGATATTAGACCGAATTGTAATGTAAATATGAAGAAACGTGGGTGAAAAGATAACTTGCCGTGGGCAGGATCTGAACCTGCGACCTTCGATTGACGCGCTCGATGCTCTACCTTTGAGCTACCACGACAGCTATCCCCTCAGCCACTTTATGGTGTTTATATGTGAATTAAAATTGGCAGTGTAAGTCAGCACTACCAGTAGCCATGGCGGCGAGTGTAACACACTCTTATGAGCCTATTTGGCGTCACGTAGCACGTGAATCTATTACGAGTGGGCAGCTGACCAATCGTCCCTCGCATAAACCTAAAGGCACTAAGTCTGCCAGTACGAGACCCTCGTTAATGAATTAAGGAAAGAAGTGTATACTTAAAGGCTCGTTTTTCTGTGTTTTTACACAATAATAATGAGATCTGACAGACAATAATGCCAAGGAAAGTATAGGGAAATATATTAGACCAAATTGTAATTTAAATATATAGAAAAGTGGTCTAAAAGATAACTTGCCGTGGGCAGGATCCGAACCTGCGACTTTCGAATGACGCGCTCGATGCTCTACCCCTGAGCTACCACGACAGCTATCCTCCCAGCCATTTTATGGGCTTTATATGTGAATTAAACACAGGAGTGTCAGTCAGCGCCACCAGTAGTCATTGCGGGGAGTGTAGCACACTTTTATGAGCCTATCAGGCGTCACGTAGCACGTAAACCTATTACGAGTGGGCTGCTGACCAATAGTCCCTCGTATAAAACCTAAAGGCACTAAGTCTGCCAGCACGAGACCCCCGTTAATGAATTAGGAAAGAAGTGTATACCTAAGAGCTTGTTTTTCTGTGTTTTTACGCAGTAATAATAAGGTCTAACAGATAATAATGCCAAGGAAATTATATGGGAAGAGATTAGACCGAACTGTAATGTAAATATGAAGAAAAGTGGGGGAAAAGATAACTTGCCTTGGGCAGGATTCGAACCTGCGACCTTCGAATGACGTGCTCGATGCTCTACCACTGATCTACCACGACAGCTATCCCCTCAGCCACTTTATGGTGTTTATATGTGAATTAAAACTGGGAGTGTCAGTCAGCGCCACCAGCAGCCATGGTGGCGAGTGTAGCACACTCTTATGAGCCTATTTGGCGTCACGTAGCACGTGAACCTATTACGAGTGGGCAGCTGACCAATAGTACCTCGTATACAACCTAAAGGCACTAAGTCTGCCAGCACGAGACCCTCGTTAATGAATTAGGAAAGAAGTGTATACTTAAGGGCTCGTTTTTCTGTGTTTTTACACAATAATAATGAGATCTAACAGAAAATAATGCCAATGAAAGTATAGGGGAAGATATTAGACTGAATTGTAATGTAAATATGAAGAAAAGTGGGTGAAAAGATAACTTGTCGTGGTCAGGATCTTAACCTGTGACCTTCGAAAGACGCGCTCGATGCTCTACCACTGAGCTTCCACGACAGCTATCCTTCTTTCAACTTTATAGAATTTATATGTGAATTAAACATGAGAGTGTCAGTCAGCGCCACCAGTAGCCTTGGTGGCGAGTGTAGCACTCTTTTATGAGCCTACTTGGCGTCACGTAGCTCGTGAACCGATAACGAGTGGGTAGCTGACCAATAGTCCCTCGTATACAACCTAAAGGCACGAAGTCTGCCAGCACGAGACCCTCGTTAATGAATTAGGAATGAAGTGTATACTTAAGGGGTCGTTTTTCTGTGTTTTTACACAATAATAATGAGATCTAACAGACAGTAATGCCAATGAAATTATAGGGGAAGATATTAGACCGAATTGTATTGTAAATATGAAGAAACGTGGGTGAAAAGATAACTTCCCGCGAGCAGAATCTGAACCTGAGACCTTCGAATGACGCGCTCGATGCTCTACCACTGAGCTACCACGACAGCTATCCTTCCAGCAACTTTATAGGATTTATATGTGAATTAAACAGGGGAGTATAAGTCAGCGCAACCAGTAGCCATGGCGGCGAGTGTAGCACACTGTAATAAGCCTATTTGGCGTCACGTAGCACATGAATCGCTTACGAGTGGGCAGCTGACCAATAGTCCCTCATATACAACCTAAAGGCACTAAGTCTGCCCGTACGAGACCCTCGTTATTGAATTAAGAAAAAAGGTGTATAATTAAGGGGTCGTTTTTCTGTGTTTTTACACAATAATAATGAGATCTAACAGACAATAATGCCAAGGAAAGAATAGGGGAAGATATTAGACCGAATTGTAACGTAAATATGAAGAATCATGGGTGAAAAGATATTTTGCCGTGGCCAGGATCCGAACCTGCGACCTTCGAATGACGCGCTCGATGCTCTACCACTGAGCTACCACGACAGTTATCCCCCCAGCCGCTTTATGGGGTTTATAAGCGAATTAAACATGGGAGTATCAGTCAGCTCGACTAGTAGCCATGGCGGCGAGTTTAGCACACTCTTATGAGCCTATTTGGCGTCAGGTAGCACGTGAACCTATTACCAGTGGGCAGCTGACCAATAGTCCCTCGTATACAACCTTAAGGCACCTAGTCTGCCAGCACGAGACCCTCGTTAATGAATTAGGAAAGAAGTGTATACTTAAGGGCTCGTTTTTTGTGTTTTTACACAATAATAATAAGATCTAACAGAAAATAATGCCAATGAAAGTATAGGGGAAGATATTAGACTGAATTGTAATGTAAATATGAAGAAAAGTGGGTGAAAAGATAACTTTTTGTGGTCAGGATCTAAATCTGTGACCTTCGAATGACGCGCTCGATGCTCTACCACTGAGCTTCCACGACAGCTATCCTTCTTTCAACTTTATAGGGTTTATATGTGAATTAAACATGAGAGTGTCAGTCAGTGCCACCAGTAAGCATGGCAGCGAGTGTAGCACACTCTTATGAGTCTATTTGGCGTCACGTAGCTAGTGAATCTATTACGAGTGGGCAGCTGACCAATAGTCCCACGTATACAGCCTAAAGGCTCTAAATCTGCCACTACGAGACCCTCTTAATGAATTAGAGAAAGAAGTGTATACTTAAGGGCTCGTTTTTCTGTGTTTTTACACAATAGTACTGAGATCTAACAGAAAATAATGCCAATGAAAGTATAGGGGAAGATATTACACCGATTTGTAATGTAAATATGAAGAAAAGTGGGTGAAAAGATAACTTGCCGTGGGCAGGATCCGAACCTGCGACCTTCGAATGACGCTATCGATGCTCTACGACTGAGCTACCACGACAGCTATCTTTCCAGAAACATTATAGGGTTTATATGTGAATTAAACATGAGAGTGTCAGTCAGCGCCACCAGTAGCCTTGGTGGCGAGTGTAGCACTCTTTTATGAGCCTACTTGGCGTCACGTAGCTCGTGAACCGATTACGAGTGGGCAGCTGACCAATAGTCCCTCGTATACAACCTAAAGGCACTAAGTCTGCCAGTACGAGACCCTCGGTAATGAATTAACGAAAGAAGTGTATACTTGAGGGCTTGTTTTCTCGTGTTTTTACACAATAATATTGCGATCTAACAGACAATAATGCCAAGGAAAGTATAGGGGAAAATATTAGACCGAATTGTAATGTAAATATGAAGAAAAGTTGGTGAAAAGATAACTTGCCGTGGGCAGGATCCGAACCTGCGACCTTCGATTGACGCGCTCGATGCTCTACCACTGAGCTACCACGACAGCTATCCTTCCAGCAACTTCATAGGGTTTATATGTGAGTTAAACATGGTAGTGTAAGTCAGCACCACCAGTAGCCATGGCGGCGAGTGTAGCACACTCTTATGAGCCTATTTGGCGTCAAGTAGCACGTGAATCTATTACGATTGGGCAGCTGACAAATAGTCCCTCGCATACAACCTAAAGGCACTAAGTCTGCCAGTACGAGACCCTCGTTAATGAAATAAGGAAAGAAGTGTATACTTAAGGGCTCGTTTTTCTGTGTTTTTACACAATAATAATGAGATCTGACAGACAATAATGCCAAGGAAAGTATAGGGGAATATATTAGACCGAATCGTAATGTAAATATGAAGAAAAGTAGATGAAAAGATAACTTGCCGTGCTCAGGTTCTAAACCTGCGACCTTCGAATGACGCGCTCGATGCTCTACCACTGAGCTACCACGACAGTTATCCTTCTTTCAACTTTATAGGGTTTATGTGTGAATTAAACATGAGAGTGTCAGTCAGTGCCACCAGTAGCCATGGCAGCGAGTGTAGCACACTCTTATGAGCCTATTTGGCGTCACGTAGCTCGTGAACCTATTACGAGATGGCAGCTGACCAATAGTCCCTCGTATACAACCTAAAGGCACTAAGTCTGCCAGCACGAGACCCTCGTTAATGACTTAGGAAAGAAGTGTATACCTAAGGACTCGTTTTTTTGTGTTTTTACACAATAATAATGAGATCTAACAGAAAATAATGCCAATGAAAATATAGGGGAAGATATTAGACTGAATTGTAATGTAAATATGAAGAAAAGTGGGTGAAAAGATAACTTGTTGTGGTCAGGATCTAAACCTGCGACCTTCGAATGACGCGCTCGATGCTCTACCACTGAGCTTCCACGACAGCTATCCTTCTTTCAACTTCATAGGGTTTATGTGTGAATTAAACATGAGAGTGTCAGTCAGTGCCACCAGTAGCCATGGCAGCGAGTGTAGCACACTCTTATGAGCCTATTTGGCGTCACGTAGCTAGTGAATCTATTACGAGTGGGCAGCTTACCAATAGTCCCACGTATACAGCCTAAAGGCTCTAAATCTGCCAGTACGAAACCCTCGTTAATGAATTAGGGAAAGAAGTGTATACTTAAGGGCTCGTTTTTCTGTGTTTTTACACAATAATACTGAGATCTAACAGAAAATAATGCCAATGAAAGTATAGGGGAAGATATTACACCGAATTGTATTGTAAATATGAAGAAACGTGGGTGAAAAGATAACTTGTCGTGGTCAGGATCTAAACCTGTGACCTTCGAATAACGCGCTCGATGCTCTACCACTGAGCTACCACGACAGCTATCCTTCCAGCAAATTCATAGGGTTTATATGTGAGTTAAACATGGTAGTGTAAGTCAGCACAACCAGTAGCCATGGCGGCGAGTGTAGCACACTCTAATGAGCCTATTTGGCGTCACGTAGCACGTGAATCTATTACGAGTGGGCAGCTGACCAATAGTCCCTCGCATACAACCTAAAGGCACTAAGTCTGCCAGTACGAGACCCTCGTTAATGAATTAAGGAAAGAAGTGTATACTTAAGGGCTCGTTTTTCTGTGTTTACACAATAATAATGAGATCTGACAGACAATAATGCGAAGGAAAGTATAGCGGAATATATTGGACCAAATCGTAATGTAAATATGAAGAAAAGTAGATGAAAAGATAACTTGCCGTGCTCAGGTTCTAAACCTGCGACCTTCGAATGACGCGCTTGATGCTCTACCACTGAGCTACCACGACAGTCATCCCCCCCAGCCACTTTATGGGGTTTATAAGCGAATTAAACATGGGAGTGTCAGTCAGCGCGACTAGTAGCCATGGCGGCGAGTTTAGCACACTCTTATGAGCCTATTTGGCGTCACGTAGCACATGAATCTGTTACGAGTGGGCAGCTGACCAATCGTCCCTCGCATACAACCTAAAGGCACTGAGTCTGCCAGTACGAGACCCTCGTTAATAAATAAAGGAAAGAAGTGTATACTTAAGGCCTCGTTTTTCTGTGTTTTTACACAATAATAATGAGATCTGACAGACAATAATGCCAAGGAAAGTATAGGGGAATATATTAGACCGAATCGTAATGTAAATATGAAGAAAAGTAGATGAAAAGATAACTTGCCGTGCTCAGGTTCTAAACCTGCGACCTTCGAATGACGCGCTCGATGCTCTACCACTGAGCTACCACAACAGTTATCCCCCCAGCCGCTTTATGGGGTTTATATGCGAATTAAACATGGGAGTGTCAGTCAGCGCGACTAGTTGCCATGGCGGCGAGTTTAGCACACTCTTATGAGCCTATTTGGCGTCACGTAGCACGTGAACCTATTACGAGTGGGCACCTGACCAATAGTCCCTCGTATACAACCTAAAGGCACTAAGTCTGCCAGCACGAGACCCTCGTTGATGAATTAGGAAAGAAGTGTATACTTCAGGGTTCGTTTT